>NC_045176.1:3128728-3133728 GCF_900700415.2 Clupea harengus | reverse complement strand
TCGACCATAGCCCTAGTCTTTTTGTTTCAACTCGACCACAGCCCTAGTCTTTTTGTTTCAACTCGCCCACAGCCCTAGTCTTTTTGTTTCAACTCGACCACAGCCCTAATAATTTTTGTTTGATTTTCAGGAGCACACCAGTGTCTCAACTTCTCAGACTCATTCTGAATAACATCAGTGTAATTAAGAAAGCATTCCAGACAACTCTTTAGAGCCATCGATGTGTCCCCAATCATTCATGTTCCATGTTTAATCTGCCTTTAGAACCATCATTGGATCCTGTTGCATCCTGGTGACACTGCCTGGCTTAGAGCCATGACATTCTCAACCAAACGACTGTAACTACCACGGATGAATAACGCATTTTAGACAACAGTTAGATCCAGTCGAACAATGTATTCATTCCATGAGAGGGGGTATTCTGACACCACCCTACCTGGACTCTTCACCGCTAGCAATCACTCTGCGTTTGATACGCTTGAACAATTGAATTGTTACGTAACAATCGAATTGAACGTCAACATTCCATTCACCGAAAGCGAGAGATCAGAATGACAGGCAGCCATTTTGTAACGTTACATCTGACAGTTTTCGAGTGAGAAAAGGGAGTAGGGGGAATGTAAAAATGACCATGTCACAATAGAACAGGTGAGTGTACTGATGAACATGGGCAGCGGCCTCTCTGTACACAACATGGCTGCTCTACACAACATGGCTCCTGTACACAACATGGCTGGCTGCTGTACACAACTTGGAGTGACAATATGCGTTGTTTGGCGACTCTAACGGGACGCTAAACCCTCCGGTTGGAGCTGTTTTTGGAGCGGAGAATGACTAATCAACATAAACAAAAGCAATCTAAATCTGGTGTCTTCAAACTGAAGTAGTCGGTAGTAATACTGTTAAAAAACGATTAAACACTCGTGTTTGTGGGTTTGGTAAAAGGATATCCTAGGCCATGATTTGGGCCCCGGCCTTGTGTCTTCGACCAAATCACAGACATGGGTTATCCTTTAATAACAAATCACAGACGTGGGTTATCCTTTAATAACATAATGTTTAAATTACTGAAGTCAATGTAGATTTATGAATAGGCACACTCTGTCATTCCATTTCACAATTTGCCCTCCATATTACCTGCTTCATCCTGCGTTCCCCTCTTTCTTTCCCTGATCTCTTGCTTCCTTCCTTTTTGTTTAAAATTAAATCAACATGGACACCATAGAGAGAGAGAGAGAGAGAGAGAGAGAGAGAGAGAGAGAGAGAGCACAGACACCTCACACACACACACACACACACACACACACACACACACACAGACACCTCACACACACTGTCCCCAAAGGTAGGTAGAGGGATGCCAGCTTATCCAGGTCACAAAACCACAGGCGTCCAGGCACATACACACACACACACACACACACACACACACACACACACACACACACACACACACACACACACATACATACACACACACACACACACACACACACACACACACAGACACAGACACACACACACACACACACACACATACACACACACACACACACACACACACACACACACACACAGACACACAGAAACACACACTCACACACACACACACAGAAACACACACACACACACACACACACACACACACACACACACACACACACACACACACACACACACACACACACACACCTCTAGGCTTTATTTGTTTCCTCTCCTGTGCCCACTGCTCTGTTCCATGCCGTCTGCAGTGAGCAGGTTGAGCTCTACTCGAGCGCAGTGGGAGGTGTGTGTACATCAAGATCCCACACAGGAAATAAACATCCAGATTACTGCCAGGTGTGTTCCACAGACAGGCTCAGCACAGACACACACACACAAACACACAGAGACACACACACACACACACACACACACACACACACAAACACACACAAACACACACACACACACACACACACAAACACACACACACACACACACACACACACACACACACACACACACACACACAGACACACACACACACACACACACACACACACACACACAGACACACAACACACACACACACAGAAACACATACACACACACACACACAAACACATACACACACACACACACAAACACATACACACACACACAGAAACACACATACACACACACAAACACACATACACACACAGAAACACACACACAGAAAGGCTTAGCACAGACAGGTGCGTTCCACAGACAGGTGTGTTCCACAGGTGTGTTCCACAGACAGGTGTGTTCCACAGACAGGTGTGTTCCATAGACAGGTGTGTTCCGCAGACAGGTGTGTTCCATAGACAGGTGTGTTCCACAGACAGGTGTGTTCCACAGACAGGCACTATCTGTCTGTCCAACACGGCTGTGAAGTCCCATGTGTCCTGGAGGAACGGCTTCTAGCCCGTCTTCAAGACTTACATATTATATACATTCATCCTATAGGGAGTTTGGAATCTCTCAACTGAACAAGTTATGCAAGGTTCTCCTCACACAGACCGCCTCAGACCGCCTCAAACCGCCTCACACCGCCTCACACCGCCTCAAACCGCCCCAGACCGCCCCAGACCGCTTCAGACCGCCTCAAACCGCCTCAGACCGCCTCACACCGCCTCAAACAATGGCTGACTTTTTTTTCCCACAAATGGTGTGTAGACAAAGGTCTGTGGTCAATAGATAATGGTGGTCTGTTGTTTATGTAGTTGGTTCTCCTTTACTATGGTGTGGGTGTAGTTGGGGTAGGGCTACATAGTAGTCCTCATAGGAACCCTTCAATACAGGGTTTAAAACGTCTATCTCCCTCTCCCTCTCCCTCTCCCTCTCCCTCTCCCTCTCTCTCTCTCCCTCTCTCTCTCTCTCTCTCCCTCTCCTCTCTCTCTCTCTCTCTCCCCCTCTCCCTCTCTCTCTCTCTCCCTCTCTCCCCCTCTCCCTCCCTCTCCCTCTCCCTCTCTCTCTCCCTCTCCCTCTCTCTCTCCCTCTCACTATCCCTCTCTCTCTCTCCCTCTCACTATCCCTCTCTCTCTCCCCTCTCCCTCTCTCTCTCTCTCTCTCTCTAACTTTAACTCTTCACTCTATCACCCTTTCACAACTCAACTCTGTCACTCTCCAGAGACCAGGGCCTGGAGTGTCTGATTGACCACTTGGAGTCAGCCAATCAGCTTCTCCCACCTCCAGACGGTGACATCATCACAGGCATCACAGGATCAATGGGAACACTCGTTTACGCCATGTCTCGTTATGAGGATGATGTCAGTGGCTCCAATTAGGCCAATGATGTCATAAATGATGTCATAAAGGAATGAACGATCTGTTTTTAGTGACTTAGAATGAAATACTTGTTTGAGACTTGAGTCACACCACTGTTGCTACCAGATGCATGGGGATAGCTTCAACTTTATTTACCTGTAAAATATATTTTTAGAATAAAGTCACGCGAATACTGCCTTATCAAAATTCCATTATGCTGGTGCAGGGATTTTTTAAAAACATTATTGGGAGAAGTATTATATTATCAAGTTATTATTACCGTAATTTCCGGACTATTGAGCGCACCTGAATATAAGCCTCACCCACTGAATTTAAAAAAATATATTATTTTTAACATAAATAAGCCGCACATGTCTATAAGCCGCAGGTGCCTACCGGTACATTGAAACAAATTAACTTTACACAGGCTAAAATGAATATCAAAAGTAATACAATAGTGATGCGTATTATTAGTTTTGCCAGTTACGATAAGTGACTGTTGCTTTAAGAGAGCACAGTTGCAAGAGTCAATCAGAAGCTAGAACGTTAGATTGAAGACAGCAAGATAGAAGAAAGACGCTAGTTTGAAACCAGTGAGCTAGAGAACTTGAAAAGACTGGATTTGGGTTGTTGTAAACTTTTTTTTTATTTTCTAAAGTGTTTTGAGTTGTGTTCTGTCTACGCCGGTAGACTGTGGTTATTTTGACATTAGTTAAGTTATTGAGAGATACTGAGAAATCACGTGGAGCTAAGCATCCATGTGGCTGCATCCATGCTAGCATCCTAGCTCCACAAAGCCACCGTAAACACAAAGCCACCGTATACAGTCACAGATATCATAATCCATAAATTAGCCGCGTCATTGTTTACTCCGCGAGGTTCAAATCGTGGGAAAAAAGTAGCGGCTTATAGTCCGGAAATTACGGTATACGGCTCTTCAGAATGTTGACAAAAGTTCCATTGATTTGAATCGGCCACCCCAGTGTTCAAAGGTCTGAAATTTCTTGATAATGACCTCTGCAAAAACTGTATGACCGCTGCCATCGGCCACGGGTCCACTGCGCTGCGATACACACACACGCATCCAAATACACACACATACATACACAAAGGGCAGGTCACACACACACAAACAACCACACACACGCACAGCTGCACACACACACACACACACTCACACACACACACACATCTTGATGTGTCATTGGTGAATCTTTCTGCTGCTGTCAGGGCTCCAGCACACAAGGATGTGAGGGTCTAATCTACTGTGACAGCTGTGTCTTTAGAATGCAAGCATATAGGAAAAAGCCCCTAGCTATAGCACTCTTTCTCCCACACACACACACACACACACACACACACACACACACACACACACAGACACACACTCTCACACACACAAACACACACACTCACACACACACACAGTACAGCTGGCTGCATCATCAGCTGCATTCAGTTGAAAGTTGAAGGGTGTAATCTAATGTGACACGTGTGTCTTTATACTGCAAACATATAGAGAGCTGTATCACACACACACACACACACACACACACACACACTCACACAGCTGGGTGCTCATGCGAAAATCAACACGCATGTACTCTTTCACACAGCGTACTCAGTGTAGCCACTGGATGTGGTATGAAACTGACTTCCAGTAAATCCAGGAAATTATCCTATTAAAAGTGGAGCATATATGGTATATCCAGGAAATGACCCTATTC
>NC_045176.1:3113728-3116228 GCF_900700415.2 Clupea harengus | reverse complement strand
CTCCCTCCTTCTCTCCCTCCCTTTCTCTCCCTCTCTCTCTCTCCCTCTCCCTCTCTCCCTCCCTCCCTCTCTCCCTCCCTCTCTCCCTCTGGTGAAACACTCTCATCTGACAGATACTGGAGAGCTATGTATTATTAAGCATAATTAATTTTGCATTACAAAAATGACAAATGCATGAGGCATTAGAGGCAGGGGCAGCAGAAATGCAACTGGTCAATTAATTCAAATTAAGCCGTCAGTCAGGGAGGGGGGAGGGGGGGGGGGGCACCAGATGAAACAGGGGGAGAGGGGGATTCTAAGTGACAGGAATACCCCCATCATGAACGAGAGAAGAAGGAAGAGGAGAAGGAGAGGGACAGGAAGAAGGAGGAGGAGGAGGAGGAGACGGAAAACGAGAGGAAGAGGATCCTCTGAAAACACATGGACAAGGAAAAAGACGAAAAAAAGTGGAGCACCATGGACACTAGAAAATGACTAGAACGTTATTAGAAACTTACTAGAACATTACTAGAACATCTGCCACGAATCACAGAACAACGAGAAGAGGGAGAGGAAGAGGACGCTGTGAGGAGGAGTGGCCTCTGAGAACAGGGAAGAAGAGAGAGACCAAAGAGGACAGACAGGGCCGAGAGAGAGACAGACAGGACAGAGAGAGAGACAGACAGGAGCGAGAGAGACAGACAGGACAGCGATAGAGTCAGACAGGACAGAGAGACAGACAGACAGGACAGAGAGAGAGACAGACAGGACAGCGAGAGAGAGAGACAGACAGGAGCGAGGGACGCTGGACGAGACGTAAGACACGAGAGACGATCAGCTGATGTGGGCCTGAAGCTCTTCTAGAACACGAGAGACGATCAGCTGATGTGGGCCTTTAGCTGTTCTAGAACATGATAGACGATCAGCTGATGTGGGCCTGAAGCTGGTCTAGAGTGGTCTGCAGTCTTGAGTTAGATGAGGAGAGCTGAAGCTCTTCTAGAGTCTGGAGTTAGATGATGAGAGCTGAAGCTCTTCTAGAGTCTGGAGTTAGATGAGGAGAACTGAAGCTCTTCTAGAGTCTCGAGTTAGATGATGAGAGCTGACACTGGCTGTGAAGTGTAAAGGTCAACCCTGATCTGACCTGAATGTTATATCCGAGGTGTGAAAGGTCACAAAGGCACGTTTGACCTCATCCCTTCAGACACAGACCCAGCACACACACACACACACACACACACACACACACATTGTCAGATGAGATATCCCAGTGTTGAACATTTGGACAGTGTTGGACAGTGTCTATCTGTGCACATCAGACCTGCACACACACACAGAGATACACACTATAGAGTCATCGCTGAACAGGAGGCCCACAGTTAGATACAATAAAACCTATAAGACAAGTGAAGCCACTATCTAATGAGGGAGAGAGAGAGGGAGAGAGAGAGAGAGAGGGAGAGAGAGAGAGAGAGAGGGAGAGAGAGAAAGAGACAGAGATGGAGCATCTGCCAGCTGCTCCATCTCGAGCATAGCCAACATTATGAAATCCCAATTAGGCAGATTTGCGAGACTTCCTCAAGTGTCCGCAGGAAATCAATACTTTATCCGATGGCTCGTAAAGCCATTATTTCCCCAGAACAGCCTGGTACACTGAGGAGAGCTCACACACACGCACACACACACACACACACACACACACACGGAGAGGAGAGCTGGGCCATCTGCCTCGCCCTGAGTGTGACTACTCAAGCACAAAGAAGAGAAGAGCGCTTCACACACTCCAAACATGGAGCTTCACACACACGGGCTACACACACTCTAAACATGGACCTTCACACACTCTAAATGCAGAGCTACACACAGATTTACACACACTCAAAACTAGATTTTACACACTCAATCTAGATCTACACACACTCAAAGCCAGATCTACACACACTCAAAGCTAGATCTCTACACACTCAAAGCGAGATATACACACACTCAAAGCTAGGTCTCTACACACTCAAAACAAGATTTACACACCCTCAAAGCTAGATCTCTACACACTCAAAACAAGATTTACACACCCTCAAAGCTAGATCTCTACACACTCAAAACAAGATTTACACAAGATTTACACACACTCAAAGCTAGATCTCTACACCCTCAAAGCGAGATCTCCACCCTCAGCATAAAGGCTAGAGCAACATGCACTGATGCACTCTGTTTTGGGTCGAGTCCTGTCATAGAAACCCCCCTAGGACCCCAGGCTAACGGGGAGAGGTCAAGACGGTGGAGAGGTCAAGACGGTGACCCTTTCCAAGGAAACAGGGTTCTATCAGTCCACTCACACACTCTGGTCCCTCTGTTCCACTTTGCACACTAAAGCTGGATGGACAGAGATACAGCCTCACTGGGTCTGTGGGCGCTGGACTACAGACACTAAAGCTGGATGGACAGAGATACAGCCTCACTGGGTCTGTGGGCGCTGGACTACAGACACTAAAGCTGGATGGACAGAGATAGAGCCTCACTGGGT
>NC_045176.1:3098728-3108728 GCF_900700415.2 Clupea harengus | reverse complement strand
AAAAACAATGACGCTAGGCTTTCTGGGCAGTGCTAAACAAGTGAATTAAGGCCTACCTCTCCGCTGCAGATCATGTGACATGAGAGATCCCTATCACTATGATGTGATACTTCAGACACTCTAACAACAATATCAACAAAGAGCTAAAGAAACTAGATAAACACGTAGACTTAAAAACAACAATATCAACAAAGAGCTAAAGAAACTAGATAAACACGTAGACTTAAAAACAACAGTATCAACAAAGAGCTAAAGAAACTAGATAAACACGTAGACTTAAAAACAACAATATCAACAAAGAGCTAAAGAAACTAGATAAACACACCGACTTTAAAACAAGAATAGAGACTTTGAAATTGTTTACTAAATAACCACTGAGCAGTTTACCAAAGGAATTGCAATTAACAACATGGCCGCTATCAATCTAACCAAAGAACTCCTAAAACAACCAACCAAGTAAAATTGAAGACTATTACCAAATGCTCAAAATCATTGTTTTCAGAATGGCTTCATGAAGGTGTTGCAGACCTTCTAGAAGTGGAGAGATTAATCAGCATCTCATCCATCTCCATTCATCATGTTCTGAAGCTCCCATAAAGAGCAACAGGTAAGGATGTACCTCACTGATGTGGAGAGGACAGGAGAGAGGAATCACTACAGGACTGGGAGACACACTGCTCAGTCACGGTGAGAGATGTTTTACTTGTATTGATACGGGTGCCTCGCATTATGAGAGTATATCATAACAGGCATTTGTTTGTGATTTGTTATTTATCTTAAAAGTGCTCTACATGTGTTCTGAAACACATTGTGAAATAAATTGTCCTTCCTCCTGATCTGCATTCACCTTTTCCACATCTACACTCACTCGTCCTTATATATATATATATATACACATATATACTCCTTATATATACACGTCTTCTCATACGTCCTCAACATGCTTCTCTTATGGTATTCGTATTCCTCAGATGCACGCCGGGGTCCTGTTTGTCTTTTTTGCGATATATTTTCCGATACTGTCTGGCAGATTAGGTTAATAATAATAATAATAATAATAATACATTTTATTTCACAGCGCCTTTCATGTCACTCAAGGACGCTTTACAATTTAAAACAGGAGCAAACAAATAACAAAACAATTAAAATTAAAAGTGCAAGTAAAAACAGCATGGCAACTACAGTGAGAATGCAATCCTGAAAAGGTGGGTTTTGAGAGAGGATTTGAACTGAGGGAGGGAGTCAATGTTTCGGATGTCAGGTGGGAGTGAGTTCCAGAGTTTGGGAACAGAGCGGCTGAAAGCTCTGCTCCCCATGGTGGTAAGCCGGGCAGAGGGGACAGTTAGGTGGATGGAAGAGGAGGATCTGAGGGAGCGGGTGGAGGTGGCAGTGTGAAGGAGGTCAGACAGGTAAGGAGGGGCAAGGTTGTGGATGGCTTTAAAAGTATGAAGAAGAATTTTAAAGTTGATACGGAAGTGAATTGGAAGCCAGTGGAGTTGCTGTAGGATGGGGGTGATGTGGTGGAAAGAGGGGGTGAGGGAGATGATACGGGCAGCTGAGTTCTGGACCAGTTGGAGCTTATGGAGGGATTTCTGGGGGAGACCAAAGAGGAGAGAATTACAGTAGTCGATACGGGAGGTGACAAGGCTATGTACAAGAATAGAGGTGGTGTGGGGGGTGAGGGAGGGACGGAGGCGATTTATGTTACGGAGATGGAAGTAGGCGGTGCGGGTGGTGATGGTGATATGAGATTTGAAGGAGAGTGAGCCGTCGACGATGACACCCAGACTCTTTACCTGGGGGGAGGGGGAAACTATGGAGCTGTCAATTGAGAGGGAAAAACTGTCAACTTTGAGTAGAGTGGATTTAGTACCGACTAAAAGGATTTCGGTTTTATCACTGTTAAGTTTGAGGAAGTTTGAAGGTTTGAAGGTTATCCCTTATATAGGTCCTTGGCAAAGGTCAAGCACAAACTTGAACATGTGTTTCAGAGACAGTGCTGGCAGCCGCAGAAACTGAACTTGCAGAAGTAACCAAACATCCCTGGCCAAGGCGTCGCTTCTCAGCATGTCACTCAGACTACAACTAGAACTCTGGTCTGATTGAGCGGTTCTAGCAACACAACAGGAGAACATCCTCAGCATGTCACTCAGACTACAACTAGAACACTGGTCTGCTTGAGCAGAAAAGCAACCTAATGAAACAGCACTTCCATTAATCTTCAAAACCACAAATTAACATTGAACATAAGAGATCATTGATTTAGTCATTAACATGATGCTGTTTTCAGAATGGCTTCATGAAGGTGTTGCAGACCTTCTAGAAGTGGAGAGATTAATCAGCATCTCATCCATCATGTTCTGAAGCTCCCTTAGGTCAAAGACATGCCACTCAGCTAATTAAGTGCAGCAGACAACCAAGCAGCTTAGAGCAAAGACATGCCACTCTGCATGACACTTCACATGGAGTGTTCCAGTAATATAGCTAGAGACAAAGTCCTAGAAACGCTGATGGCTGCAAAACAAATCTAAACAACGAGCACACACACCTCTTAACCAGTTATGCAAATAAAATAGAAAACTTTAAACATATTCTCAATCTTCAGAATGGCTTCATGAAGGAGTTGGAGACCCTCTAGAAGTGGAGAGATTAATCAGCATCTCATCCATCTCCATTCATCATGTTCTGAAGCTCCCATAAAGAGCAACAGGTAAGGATGTACCTCACTGATGTGGAGAGGACAGGAGAGAAGAATCACTACAGGACTGGGAGACACACTGCTCAGTCATGGTGGGAGACTAGCAAAGGGCTACATCTCCTTCTTGTAAAGACACGGGTCATTAACACCTGCCTCTCAAGACTGCAGGGTAATCATGTGTGCTTTCTGCCCCCAGAAAAGGCCTTTCCATGTGCTCTGGAAAACACCAGTGTGGACTATATTTGCAGGCCCCTCCCTCATCTGTACACGCCCCTATCATACATGTACACGCCTCTATCAGGCCTGGACACACCCCCTCAGGCATGGACACACCCCTAGCAGGCATGGACACACCCATCTCAGACCTAGATACGCCCCTCTCAGATATCTCAACAGTCTTCCAGTGGAAGTTGTTTCCTTGGTAACTGTTCACCAGATTTTATTGAACTTAAACGGCTGTATTTGTAAGACTAAAGAAAGTTGGCAAACCCATAGATCCAACACGCACAATATCTGCAGCAGACAACCAGGCAGCTTAGGTCAAAGACATGTCACTCAGCAAACTATGTGCAGCAGACAACCAGGCAGCTTAGGGCAAAGACATGCCACTCAGCATGATGCTTCACATGGAGTGTTCCAGTAATATAGCTGGAGACAAAGTCCTAGAAACACTGATGGCTGCAAAACAAATCTAAACAACGAGCACACACACCTCTTAACCAGTTATGCAAATGAAATACAAAACTTTTAACATAATCTCAATTTTCAGAATGGCTTCATGAAAGTGTTGCAGACCTTCTAGAAGTGGAGAGATTAATCAGCATCTCATCCATCTCCATTCATCATGTTCTGAAGCTCCCATAAAGAGCAACAGGTAAGGATGTACCTCACTGATGTGGAGAGGACAGGAGAGAGGAATCACTACAGGACTAGGAGACACACTGCTCAGTCACGGTGAGAGATGTTTTACTTGTATTGATACGGGTGCCTCGCATTATGAGAGTATATCATAACAGGCATTTGTTTGTGATTTGTTATTTATCTTAAAAGTGCTCTACATGTGTTCTGAAACACATTGTGAAATAAATTGTCCTTCCTCCTAATCTGCATTCACCTTTTCCACATCTACACTCACTCGTCCTTATATATATATATATATATACACATATATACTCCTTATATATACACGTCTTCTCATACGTCCTCAACATGCTTCTCTTATGGTATTCATATTCCTCAGATGCACGCCGGGGTCCTGCTTGTCTTTTTTGCGATATATTTTCCGATACTGTCTGGCAGACTAGGTTATCCCTTATATAGGTCCTTGGCAAAGGTCAAGCACAAACTTGAACATGTGTTTCAGAGACAGTGCTGGCAGCCTCAGAAACTGAACTTGCAGAAGTAACCAAACATCCCTGGCCAAGGCGTCGCTTCTCAGCGTGTAACTCAGACTACAACTAGAACTCTGGTCTGCTTGAGCGGTTCTAGCAACACAACAGGAGAACATCCTCAGCATGTCACTCAGACTACAACTAGAACACTGGTCTGCTTGAGCAGAAAAGCAACCTTATGAAACAGCACTTCCATTAATCTTCAAAACCACAAATTAACATTGAACATAAGAGATCATTGATTTAGTCATTAACATGATGCTGTTTTCAGAATGGCTTCATGAAGGTGTTGCAGACCTTCTAGAAGTGGAGAGATTAATCAGCATCTCATCCATCATGTTCTGAAGCTCCCTTAGGTCAAAGACATGCCACTCAGCTAATTAAGTGCAGCAGACAACCAAGCAGCTTAGAGCAAAGACATGCCACTCTGCATGACACTTCACATGGAGTGTTCCAGTAATATAGCTGGAGACAAAGTCCTAGAAACGCTGATGGCTGCAAAACAAATCTAAACAACGAGCACACACACCTCTTAACCAGTTATGCAAATAAAATAGAAAACTTTAAACATATTCTCAATCTTCAGAATGGCTTCATGAAGGAGTTGGAGACCTTCTAGAAGTAGAGAGATTAATCAGCATCTCATCCATCTCCATTCATCATGTTCTGAAGCTCCCATAAAGAGCAACAGGTAAGGATGTACCTCACTGATTAGAGAGGACAGGAGAGAAGAATCACTACAGGACTGGGAGACACACTGCTCAGTCATGGTGGGAGACTAGCAAAGGGCTACATCTCCTTCTTGTAAAGACACGGGTCATTAACACCTGCCTCTCAAGACTGCAGGGTGATCATGTGTGCTTTCTGCCCCCAGAAAAGGCCTTTCCATGTGCTCTGGAAAACACCAGTGTGGACTATGTGTGAAACACTGTTAATTCTCACCCCTAATTTACACCAGAAATGTTGCAGAAGTGACAGAGGCGTCACTTGCTAATATGCTAATATGTTACTCAATGTGGTCATCTTTAGCAATATGCTAATATGTTACTCAATGTGGTCATCTTTAGCGATATGCTAATATGTTACTCAATGTGGTCATCTTTAGCGATATGCTAATATGCTACTCAATGTGGTCATCTTTAGCAATATGCTAATATGCTACTCAATGTGGTCATCTTTAGCAGCTGCTTGCAACTCAATGTTCATGAGACAGTTCTAACAGTTCATAACAAGCAAGCTGGTCGGGGCCCACATGATAAAGTTGGACACGCTCACTGGGATCCATTACCCAGGCTGGGGAGGAGTGAGAGAGACCAGTGGGCACTCAGGAGGAGGGGGAGAGACCACTGGGTGCTCAGGAGGAGGGGGAGAGACCAGTGGGTACTCAGGAGGAGGGGGAGAGACCACTGGGCACTCAGGAGGAGGGGGAGAGACCACTGGGTGCTCAGGAGGAGGGGGAGAGACCACTGGGTACTCAGGATGAGGGGGGGGGAGACCAGTGGGTGCTCAGGAGGAGGGAGAGAGACCAGTGGGTCCTCAGGAGGGAGAGAGACCACTGAGAGAGAGCTCTTGTTCAGAGATCTCTGGTCAAACAGCTAAGAGAGAACAAGAGCAAAGCAGATGGAAATAACCTAAGTTGAGCCAAGGAAATGCCAATACACACAGACACAAACACACACAGACACACACAGACACACACACACACAGACACACACACACACAAACACACACACACACACAGACACAGACACACACACACACACACTCAGACACAGACACACACAGACACACACACACACACACACACACAAACAAACACACACACAACCTTTGTTCATCTCTTTTTCGCTCTCAAAATACTCTACAGCACAACTGCATGCGCACACACACAAAAACAAAAATATACTAAGAAACACACCTCGCTCCCAGCTAAATAATGAACGGCAAACTGCTACAAATTACTAATGATCATACATACATACATACAGAATCAAAAAAGTACTTTCTCTCGCTCTCTCTCTCTCACACACACACACACACACACACACACACACACACACACACACACACATACACACCAGTCGCCTTCTAAACACGGCCTAGTGACTCAGGACCCATAAATACACACACACACACACACACACACACACACACACACACACACACACACACACACACACACAGAGATTGAATAGGCTGTGTGTTTGAGCAGTGGGCTAGAAGCCTCTCTAGAATGATGCCTCTTACATAACAGCAGAGATAGACAGAGAGAGGATGAGAGAAGGGAAGGAGAAACTAAGACAGAGACAGAGAGAGGGGGATGAGGGAGTGAGGGAGGGAAGGAGTGTAAGAACACGAAAGAGAGGCAGAGAGAGGGGGATGAGTGAGGGAAGGAGAGTAAGAAAGAGTAAGAGAGCGAGAGAGAAGGGAGGGAGCAAGGGAGATGGAGAGGGAGGGGCAGAAACGAGGAACAGGCAGCCAAAGAGTATATGAGGAAATAAGACACAGGAAAGATGACAGAGAGAGAGAGAGAGGAAGAGATGGGTGGAGAGGGAGAGAGAGAGAGAGGGAGAGAGAGGAGGAGAGGGAGAGAGAGAGGGAGAGAGAGAGGAGGAGAGGATGTGTGGAGAGGACATAGAGGAAGGAGTAGTGATATAGAGGGAGCGTTTGTGTGTGTGATGGAGTGATAGTGAAAGGGAGAGAGAGGGAGAGAGAGAGAGAGAAAGAGTGGAGGAGAGAGAGAGAAAGAGTGGAGGGGAGAAAAAGTGGAGGAGAGAGAGAGAAAGAGTGGAGGGGAGAGAGAGAGGAGAGAGTGAGAGAGAGAGAAAAAAAGGGAGAAAAGCGAGGGATAAAGAAAAAAGGTTGTGTGTTGCTGCCACAGAATGACCTACAGTGTGGAGCTGCTCTCAGCCATCACAAGGAATAATGATCCAGCCTTGCTCTCATTCTAGGTCACCACACACACACACACACACACACACACGCACGCACACACACACGCACGCACGCCACACGCACGCACGCACGCACGCACGCACGCACGCACACACACACACACACACACACACACACACACACACACACACACACGCACACACACACACACACGCACAGATTCTCTCTCTTCCCCCTCTCCATCTCCTTCTCTCACTCTCACTCTATCTCCCTCTCTAGCTCTCTCTAACTCACTCTCTCTTCCCCCTCTCCATCATCCTCTCTTTCTTTCTCTAACTCTACCCCCCCCGCCCCAATCTCTAACTCTCTCCTCCCCTCTCTCCCTCTCCTCTTCTCTCTCCCCCTCTCTCCCTCTCCTCCCCTCTCCTCCCCTCTCTCCCTCTCCTCCCCCATCTCTTTCTCTAACTCTACCCCCCCCCGCCCCAATCTCTAACTCTCTCCTCCCCTCTCTCCCTCTCCTCTTCTCTCTCCCCCTCTCTCCCTCTCCTCCCCTCTCCTCCCCTCTCTCCCTCTCCTCCCCCATCTCTTTCTATATATATGATGTAGAGTCGAAGACTGGAAGGGGGCAGAGGAGGAGAAGGGGGAGAGCGGATGGTTTTGCCCCAGCCAGGGCGCACATCCATCAGGCAGGGATCAGTGCTCCCCCCCCCCCCCCCTCTGCTACGGAGCTCCAGGCGGTGGATGGCAGCTGGAGGACTGATTTCTGCTGACAAATACGTGGCACTGGCCTGGGTGCCTGGCCTGCCACACACACACACACACACACACACACACACACAAATATGCAAACACACATACACATACACACACACACATACACATACACATACACAAAAATACTCACACACACGCACACACTCACACACTTAAACATACACACACACACATATACACAGACACGCACACACATACACACACCTACACACACACACACACAAAGACACACATAGAGGTGTGATTCACCCACACAATAACAAGGAGTGGAGAGGAGGATGGGAGTGGGGTGGGCAGGAGAGAAGAGGAGAGGAGGAGAAAATAGAAGGAAAAACCAGGGAGAGATAGAGAAAGGAGAGGACAGAAGGAGAGAGGGGACCGAAGAAAGGCATAAAAGCAGAGGAAAAACACAAATTAAAAAGAAAGAGAGGAAAGGAGGAGAGAGGGAACTGGGGTGAAGGAGGAGGAGATGATAGGAGAGGATGAGAGAAGAGGAGAGGGATGAGATGAGAGGAGATAATAGGAGAAGAGAGGAGAGGAGAGGGTGATGCGAAAATAAGGCTTTATTAATGTCATAATTTGTAAAAAAAAAAAAACTACCATTAAAATGTTCCATTATGAGTCTAGCCTGACAAAGTATAGCTGAAGAGAGTTAGTGATTAGAAATGTAGACGTGATAGATTCTGACCTTAGGTAACATGTTCTGTTTATAGATTCTGACCTTAGCTAACCTGTTCTGTTTATAGATTCTGACCTTAGCTAATCTGTTCTGTTTATATTCTGACCTTAGCTAACCTGTTCTGTTTATAGATTCTGACCTTAGCTAACCTGTTCTGTTTATAGATTCTGACCTTAGCTAATCTGTTCTGTTTATATTCTGACCTTAGCTAATCTGTTCTGTTTATATTCTGACCTTAGCTAACCTGTTCTCTGTTTTGGGTCATCATGACTTTTGCTAAGTTCAGATGAAACCATGGCCATTTGCTGTGTGACTAATATGCCTATTTCCTGATGTATTACGTTGTGACTAATACGCCTATTTCTTGATGTATTAAGTTGTGACTAATATATCTCGTGATGTATTAAGTTGATACAATTATTCGTGCTGATGTGATTATTCCTAGTGAATGTCTGCTAGACCCCTGTATGAATGTGTTTCAGTATGTTATAGCTGTTCTTCATCTACCATAGTAATGTTAAAGCTGTTATTCATCTACCATAGTAATGTTATAGCTGTTATTAATATACCATAGTAATGTTAAATCTATGTTATTAATATACCATAGTAATGTTAAAGCTATGTTATTCATCTACCATAGTAACAGGTACAACTCAAGAGACGCACTGTCAGTCCTCCCATGCAACGTCAGGAAACAAAGTTCAGGTTTCATGTTGATATTTGGGAAATGATTTGTTTTATGTTTGTGTGTCATCCTGATTGGTGGAACAAGAGATCATGCCATAGTGATGTAATGTTCAGACTAAGCCCTACAAACGATACAAGAGTCTCTTAGTTTGATAGCGTCTTTTGCTTCTCTGCTCTTCTCCTCCCGAGCTCCTAGTATTGCTCTTTGGCTCTGAGGTACCTCACCTCTGCTATAAAGAAGATGTCTTTTACTCTTCCATTCCTAGTGTTCTGTTTTGTCTGTAAAGCTAACTAGTTGATCTGGAAATTGCAATAAATAAAAATCTATTTTTGATACTAAACCGTTGGATTGGAGATCATCTGGTAATCTCAACACATCAAAGGACGGGAGAAGAGGGGGAAAGAGAGGAGAAGGACTAGAAAAAGGCATAGAGAGGGTAGGAGAGAACAGAATAACAAAGGAGAGGAAAGAAGGAGGGATTTACACACCTCTTTTGAGAGGAGAAGAGAGGAGGGAAGAATGTGGAGAGGAGTCGAAGAGGTGGTATCAGAAAGAGGAGAGGATTCACTCCCACCATAACAGGATAAGAGAGGAGAGAGTAGAGAGGTGGAGAGAGGTGGAGAGGGGAGAGGGGAGAGAGGTGGAGAGAGGTGGAGAGAGGAGAGAGGAGGAGGGGAGATGGGAGAGAGGAGAGAGGAGAGAGAAGAGAGGGGAGATGGGAGAGAGGAGAGAGGAGAGAGGGGAGATGGGAGAGAGGAGAGAGGAGAGAGGGGAGATGGGAGAGAGGAGAGAGGTGGAGAGAGGAGAGGGGAGAGAGGTGGAGAGAGGAGAGGGGAGAGAGGTGGAGAGAGGAGAGGGGAGAGAGGTGGAGAGAG
>NC_045176.1:3071228-3088728 GCF_900700415.2 Clupea harengus | reverse complement strand
TGCTACTACTACTGCTCCTACTCCTGCTACTACTACTGCTAGTACTCCTGCTACTACTAAAACTAATACAAATACCACTACTAATACTAATACTCCAGTGTCAGTATTTCATTCAGTATTTCCAAGGACACTCAACGTGAATGTTGCCTTGCCTTGTCTCCATGTGTTGTCTACTGTGAAAGCCGTGCAGATTTCAGCTCAAGCCGGGGCGGAATCCAGTTCACTCATTCATAAGCTAATGATTTACATTTGCAGTTTCCAACAGCGGAGCAATTAGGTGCAGCCAGAGAAGCAGTGACTTTATACTGCGCCATCGACACTAGATTATACGATTGTGTGACTGTGCATTAATCTTAATTAATTGTTTTTAATGCATTTGATGTGCTGTAATTGCAGCTAAAGGCCTCCATAATTACACTGAATGCCGATCGAAAGCCCAGAGGAACAAGCGTGTGTGTGTATGTGTGTGTGTGTGTGTCAATAATACATCAGTCACTGGCAGGCCTTAAACACACACACACACGGACACACACACACACACACACACACACACACACACACACACACGGACACATACAGCATATCTAACTTCTCAGGTCATGGCTGAACTAACCAGTGAAATGCAATCACATAACTCACAAGCTTGAGTTTTAAAGCCAAGAAAGTGAGACTATGTGTACATTTCCAACCTAACAGAAACCAAACACTAATCCCACGCCCGTCAGGACCCTCAGGGCATTATCTACAGAACATCCCTGATCTTTCACAGTCAGGCCAATCAGAGCTGGTCTGCTCCGAGGCTAGTCCAATCAGAGCTGGTCTGTTCAGAGGCTAGTCCAATCAGAGCTGGCCTGTTCAGAGGCTAGTCCAATCAGAGCTGGTCTGTTCAGAGGCTAGTCCAATCAGAGCTGGTCTGTTCAAAGGCTAGTCCAATCAGAGCTGGCCTGTTCAGAGGCTAGTCCAATCAGAGCTGGTCTGTTCAGAGGCTAGTCCAATCAGAGCTGGTCTGTTCAGAGGCTAGTCCAATCAGAGCTGGTCTGTTCAGAGGCTAGTCCAATCAGAGCTGGCCTGTTCAGAGGCTAGTCCAATCAGAGCTGGTCTGTTCAGAGGCTAGTCCAATCAGAGCTGGTCTGTTCAGAGGCTAGTCCAATCAGAGCTGGCCTGTTCAGAGGCTAGTCCAATCAGAGCTGGTCTGTTCAGAGGCTAGTCCAATCAGAGCTGGTCTGTTCAGAGGCTAGTCCAATCAGAGCTGGCCTGTTCAGAGGCTAGTCCAATCAGAGCTGGTCTGTTCAGAGGCTAGTCCAATCAGAGCTGGTCTGTTCAGAGGCTCTCACAGAGGAGGCTGGGTGCAGATTGCTCTCTACATCTCCTTCATCCTCACATCACAGCAGTGTTATCCCTACACTTTAGCCCCCTCTCACTTCATCCCCCAAATCATAAAGCTTACACAAAAAAGCAGAGGGCAAGGTGTGTGTGTGTGTGTGTTTGTGTGTGTGTGTGCATGTGTGTGTGTGTTTGTGTGTGTGTGTGTGTTGTGTGTGCGTGCGTGTGTGTGCGTGTGTGTGCGTGTGTGTGTGTGTGTGTGTGTGTGTGTGTGTGGGCGGGCGGTGGAGACTAGGATTTAAAGCCATAAAATGATTAAAATCTGCTGCATCGTGATAAATCCATTTTCACCCCTAAAAAATAAATCTGTTTGCCAGAGTGCAAAGCCCACACACAACCACCCATCGACTTTAACAGCCCAAATCCCTCCCCACTACCTCACGTCCACAATGCATGTCCATCAACATCACCACGGCACATTACATTCAATTAAATTACTCTCTTTGCAGTTATCCTGTGTGTGTGTGTGTGTGTGTGTGTGTGTGTGTGTGTGTGTGTGTGTGTAATCCAGGTGGACAGCTGTTCAGATTGGTGCCTTATCAGGACTGGACATGGTCCATATGCAACCCAGGCCTGGGCCAGTTACCCCCCACAGCCTTGATCCAGGAGGATGAGTCTGCTTCCTGACTTACAAGGCCAGACCAGTGTTCATCCTGACTTACAAGGCCAGACCAGAGGATCCGTCTGCATCCTGACTTACAAGGCCAGACCAGAGGATGAGTCTGCATCCTGACTTACAAGGCCAGACCAGAGGATCCGTCTGCATCCTGACTTACAAGGCCAGACCAGAGGATCCGTCTGCATCCTGACTTACAAGGCCAGACCGAGGATGAGTCTGCATCCTGACTTACAAGGCCAAACCAGAGGATCCGTCTGCATCCTGACTTACAAGGCCAAACCAGAGGATCCGTCTGCATCCTGACTTACAAGGCCAGACCAGTCTGCATCCTGACTTACAATGACGTCATTGACGTCATGGACACACCTTGAACTGTCCATGGTGTTGATGGTCACACTGCTAGTTACAACATGAGGACTTACACACACTGTACTACAGGCCTCAGGGTTAACACTGCCTTACACAAGGACGGCCTACACACACTCTACTACAAACCTCTGGGTTAACCATGCCTTACACAAGGACGGGCCACACACACTCTACTACAAACCTCTGGGTTAACCATGCCTTACACAAGGACGGCCTACACACACTCTACTACAGGCCACTGGGTTAACCATGCCATACACAAGGACGGCCTACACACACTCTACTACAGGCCACTGGGTTAGCACTGACCAAGAGAGGCCAAAGACAATAGTTGAGCTTGGGCTGGATCAGAACTGGATCAGAACTGGATCAGAGCTGGATCAGAACCGGATCAGAACCGGATCAGAACTGGATCAGAACTGGATCAGAACTGGATCAGAGCTGGATCAGAACCGGACCAGACCAAAGAGGTGGCCAAGATGGCCAGCTCAGGGCCGGACCTTAGCCAGCTCAGGGCCGTATCAGAGCTGGGTCTTAAACAGCTCAGGGCCGTATCAGAGCTGGGTCTTAAACAGCTCAGGGCCGTATCAAAGCTGGGTCTTAAACCGCTCAGGGCCGTATCAGAGCTGGGTCTTAAACAGCTCAGGGCCGTATCAGGGCTGTGTCTTAGCCAGGGCCGTATCAGAGCTGGGTCTTAAGCAGCTCAGGGCCGTATCAGGGCCTGGGAGGTTGCGCTGGCAAAGAGGTCGTTGTTTATGTCTTGTTCTAGTTTAATTCATAATTCATGGCAGCATGCATGTTATTAGCGAAAAGAGTGAACATGAAGTGAATGAAATATTAAAGCCCGGCTCCAAAGGTCAGACAGCTGTAATTGCAATGGCCCATAAAATGTGAATACATTTGCATAAATTACTGCAGAATAATAACAGTGCTTGTTTTGGGTCGGTTCACTCTCCAGAGACGGCGTGTGTGTGTGTGTGTGTGTGTGTGTGTGTGTGTGTGGTTTTGTGTGTCTGTGTCTGTGGAAGGCATGACTTTGTGTGCATACGTGTGCATGTGTGTGTGTGTGTGTGTGTGTGTGTGTGTGTGTGTGTGTGTGTGTGTGTGTGTGTGTGTGTGTGATGAAGCATGCTTCTTTGAACACACATGATCTATAATTCCACTAAGGCTTCCACTGGACACTAAGGCTCTCTCCATGACTCCATCTCCATGGGCCTGCCGGGCTAAAGGCCACTGCCCAAAGATCCACTCACATCCAGAGAGAAGCTAAATGCTACTGCCCAAAGATCCACTCCCATCCAGAGAGAAGCTAAAGGCTACTGCCCAAAGATCCACTCACATCCAGAGAGAAGCTAAAGGCTACTGCCCAAAGATCCACTCACATCCAGAGAGAAGCTAAATGCTACTGCCCAAAGATCCACTCACATCCCCAGAGAAGCTAAAGGCTACTGCCCAAAGATACACTCACATCCAGAGAGAAGCTAAAGGCTACTGCCTAAAGGTCCACTCCCCAGACCATCCCACACAAATGTCCATGGGAAACAGACAACCACAGGGTGAGAGAGAACAAAACACACCAGCAGAGAGCAGCCCAGCCAGACACTGATGGGGCCTCAGTCCTGTAGATAGCAGAGACACTGATGGGGCCTCAGTCAGTCCTGTAGATAGCAGAGACACTGATGGGGCCCCAGTCCTGTAGATAGCAGAGACACTGATGGGGCCTCAGTCCTGTAGATAGCAGAGACACTGATGGAGTCTCAGTCAGTCCTGTAGATAGCAGAGACACTGATGGGGCCTCACTCCTGTAGATAGCAGAGACACTGATGGGGTCTCAGTCCTGTAGATAGCAGATAGCAGAGACACTGATTGGGTCTCACTCCTGTAGATAGCATATACACTGATGGGGTCTCACTCCTGTAGATAGCAGAGACACTGATGGGGCCTCAGTCCTGTAGATAGCAGATACACTGATGGGGCCTCAGTCAGTCCTGTAGATAGCAGATACACTGATTGGGTCTCACTCCTGTAGATAGCAGAGACACTGATGGGGCCTCAGGCCTGTAGATAGCAGATACACTGATGGGGCCTCAGTCCTGTAGATAGCAGATACACTGATGGGGCCACACTCCTGTAGATTGCAGAGATACTGATGGGGTCTCACTCCTGTAGATAGCAGAGACACTGATGGGGCCACACTCCTGTAGATAGCAGAGACACTGATGGGGTCTCAGTCAGTCCTGTAGATAGCAGATACACTGATGGGGCCTCAGTCCTGTAGATAGCAGAGACACTGATGGGGCCACACTCCTGTAGATAGCAGAGACACTGATGGGGCATTACTCCTATAGATAGCAGATACACTGATGGGGGCACCCGTGGGGTTTAGCGAGGACACCACTGGCCATGTTCCCATGTACCCATACTCCCACACTCCCACACTCCCACACTCCCATGTTCCCATGTACCCATGCCTGAGGCAGCAGGATTGAGCCTAGTCTTCCCTCTAGGCCTGGAAATCCAATGATTTATGCAGAGATAGATCCACAACAAGACCCAGTGCTTTAACTCTCTCTATCTCCCCTAGACATTTCCTTCTATTCACACATAAAGTGTTCTGTCTCTCTCTCTCTCTCTCTCTCTCTCTCTCTCTCTCTCTCCCTCTCTCTCACACACACAGGCACTCTTAGCTTATGTAAATACATGTATTCACCTCTGTATAGTGTAAATACATGTTTAACACTCTTGTACAAATTAAGCATCCATAAATGCCTGCCAATCCACCCACTCTTCATGTAACACACACACACAAGCAAATAGGAATGAACAAACACACATGCGTGCGCACACACACACACACACACACACACTGGGCACCTATGTGTAATCCCTGCAAAATGTGAGGGTAGATTTGTGTGAGTGGGGGTGGGCGTGTGCGTGTGCGCTCATGCTGGCCTTGCACACGTGTGTGAAGCATCGTAGCTAGAAACCCCCCTTGCTTGCTCCCTCTGTGTGTGTGTGGTCTACTCACACATTATGTAACCGGCAGAACCATTTATGATCTGTAAATGTCACATAACGCGGCCGCGTATGAATCGCTTGCTCAGAAAGATGATGATGTTAGTGGCCTCCATAAAGGAATTGTAAGCGTCGATGCGCTCACTGGAGACAGCGCATCAGCGGAAGATTTAATAGACATTAACGCGCGTCAACTCATATTTTTAATTCATTCTCTCCAACAACACAGAGACACTATGATGATATTAACACTGCCACGTATCGATCACTGCACGCATACAAATACTGGGACCATGACATGTCATCCTGTCATCACCGGATTTGGCCCTGATGTGCCCCATATCGCCCCGTAGCTGGCACGGATCACGGGCTATATGAGATGTCGTCCCTTCTCAACCAGTGTGTGTCTGTATTCCCATATGTGCTCGCTCCACAACGATAGTGAAATAGCGGACGGGGACGCGTGAAACGGCCCGGAGCTGCTCCCAAAGAAGCCTGGCATTATGTTGTTGTGATGTTGTTAATGTGTTACATGAGGTTAGGTCTACATGTACATCTTGTTTACGTTATGCTAATACGAAATCACCACCACCACCACCATCATCATCATGATCACCACCAACAACATTATTATTATTTGAGGAGGAAAATCATATGTTCCGCTTTTTCCGACAATAATGCCAGCCACTCCTTCCCAAAACAGCCACGGCGGGACGGAGGGAAGACACACAGTAAACGAATGAGATGCCACACGGGGTGGGATGGGGGAGAGGGGGGTCCTAAACATGCATCATCGCTGCCCTACTTCCAGGGGCGCACAATTGCTACGGCGGAGCAAACACACAAGGAGGAAGGAACAGCCAGATCCCCCTTGGTGACAGCGGTGTTTACGGGGTAGATACCACAGCATTGGGCACACTATTCTCCTGCATTCAAATAAACAGTGAATATTTAAAAGAAAAGGTCAATAATTGCACACGGTTGTGTGAGTGTGCGTGTGTGTGTGAAAGAGAGTACACACACGCGTTTGAAGAAGCCCACCGGCTAGTTGTGACATCAAGTGTGGCCAACTATTGTTCGGGAGTGGTACAGGCTCAAGCGGGAATCCTGGTATGGGTTAGTGTGTGTGGGAACGGATCGTCAACCCTAATTATGCTCGCTTCAAGGAGATGAACAAGGAGAGCAACAGCCCGTTTGGCATGCCTTCTCCCGCCGGCTGTAGCTACCTTCCCGCGCAGCGGCAGTCACGACTAAACACATCTAGACATCATTCCAGGCTTTAGTGGATTAGCAACACGCTTTTACGCAAACCCCCCCCCCAAAAAAAACTACACAATTCGTCAGAATAGACAGGTATGTTGGCCCACACATTACCTTTGTGCATGCCAGTGTAGCGGTCTTTCAACACTGTCAATTCGTGAATTTTCCCAAACTGCTCGAAAAGAGGCTTAAGATCTTTCTCCTCCAGGTTCCGCGGTATTTGTCCAATAAACAGCTTAATGGCATCCTGGTCTTTCATGGTGCCGTTGTCGGGGTGGTGTATGGATATAGGTTCCGAGCCGCTCATGGGATTGGCAAACGGGATCTGCGCGTGCTGGTGCTGGTGCTGGTGAGGGAGGAGAGGGGCGGGAGGCTGGGTCGGTGCCGCCTCGGGTCCGCTGAAACGGAGGCTCGTGCAGTGGGGTGGATGGGGAGGCTGCTGTGGCTGCTGCTGCTGCTGCCTTGGCGCTTCAGTCTGGGTGAATCTGGCCATTCTAAAAGCAGAGCGCGCCGCAGCCGGGGTAATGACAACAACGTGTAGGCTACACACACACAAGACGCACACACGCACACACACACTGAGGGATCGGGCACTCAGCTGGAAACCCGGGCGAGCTCACTTTCTATTCGACACATGTCACGCTCGTATAGCATACCTGATGGGGGGTGGGATAAGGGGGCGGAGGCGGGCGAGAAAAAGAGCGGCTCAGTCACGACTCGTGTCTGTGAATCATGTCTATGACTCGCGTGACGCCTGCTGGTGATGCGTGAATATTGCACTGCAGAATAAAAGGCACCTAGCGGCAGATATTCGTACTCGTTGTGGTGGCTCAGTTCGTAAGGCGTTGCGCTTAGTACACACGTGTTCGTAGGTTCGATTCCCGTTCGGGTTGTGGGCGTCCGCTGATGAGACTGCCATGCTAATACCGATGCAACAGGAGGACTCTGTCTCCCTGTGTGCATATGAGTTCAGTTGAACTTCTCAGACTGAGACCTCTGAGGACTCACCCACACACCCAAAGCCTATTCAACTCAGATCCCTCTCTCTTGAGGACAAACATACCCTGAGGATCCCTAGTGCCTACTCAACTCAGGTCCCTCTCTCTTGAGGACACACCCTGAGCCTACCCTACCCTACCCTAGGCCTACTTAACTCAGATCCCTCACTCTTGCTCCTCTGTCTCCATTCAGCTAAGTTGGTGGAACAAACATTTCACCACACAGCTTAGCTACCTGAATATCATCAATGATGATCAAATTCAAGTGGGTATCTAGTTGTGATTGTGTGGAAAGTAGTGTCCAAAGAAAGTAGTGCCCAAAGAAAGTAGTGCCCAGAGTTAATCTCAATACAAGTGTTTAATGTCAATGGTCAGTTTATTTCTTTTTCAGTTTTGTTTGTTTTTTTCAATGCCAAACTTAAATTCTCTGTTTTGGCTCCATAAAGTAAGCCCAAAATTAAAAATCCGATTCACTAGGATCATCAAATAACTCCTTACAAGACCCTTTAAGATGCTCTGTTCTTTCTAGCAGAATGAAAGACTGAACAATGCCATATTTCAATATTCTGCTAGCAAGAACAGCTGGAAGGGTCTTGTAAGTGGTTCTTTATTGATCCTAGTAAATCAGATGTTTAATTGTGTTTAATTGTAGGTCCGGCCAAACCCAAGTTTAGAGATGGATCTGGATCTATGCAAATGTGTAATGTCTGCAAATGTATGTATGTAATGTATGTATGTATGTATGTATGTATGTATGTATATAATGTACTTCTTGTTCCTCTCATCAAACTCCTCCCTTTCTACGCCAAAACAGAGACAGTAAATTAACATTGAAAAGTACTGACATTGACAAAGAATAGATGGTCATTGAAGCCACATCAGAATAAACATCAGAAGAAGCATGAAAACATCTCTTTAGTGCCCAAATTTAAAATTGTATTTACATGTAATTTCAGATATTCGTACTCGTTGTGGGACACTGGCTTAGTGCCCCTCAACCCCTTCCCCTCCCAGTTTCACACTTTCTGTATAAAGTTCTGTATATGGTTTCTGATATATTTTATTATATTTTTATATATATATATATTATGCTATAGTTGTTGTTGTTGAATTTGTTATTGCAAATAAAAGTTTGTTTACAACAAAGATTTATATTTTTCCTTTGTTCTTTTGTGCTTTGTGAATAGAAGGATGTATTAACTGGAACACAAATATTTTGTGAAACAATTAAAGTACCTCACACATAACTGTACATGAACTTGCATTGAAATATTCTATGTAGATTTATAAATATCTCACTAATATAAGGTAAATTAAAAGTAATATGCAAACAAATTGTGATTTCCAGTAATACAATTTTACTTTGCAGTAAATAATGCACACCTAAATTTCTGCTAACGGTGCGACTCAAACCGGGAACTTTGGGGTCCACTCTTCTCTCATAAATGCATATATGTATTGAAATATTCAATGTAGAATTATCCATATCTCACTAATATAAGGTTAATAAAAGATAATATGCAAACAAATTGTGATTTCCAATAATGAAAATGAGCTTTGCATGAAATAATGCAATCCCCAATTTCTGCCAACGGTGGGACTCAAACCTGAAACCTCTGCCCTCATAGTAATGCATATAAAAACAGAAGTTTAATGTTTTAAAAATAATTTATGATGTACATCAACATTAAAAAACTTTAGTCATGGAGGATTAGGCCATACAAAATCCCTTCCTTCTTTCTTTCTCTCCTTTTCCCTTTTTTCTCTCTTTTTTCCTCTCTTTTCTTCTTCCCCCCTTCTTCCCCCCTTTTTCCTTTCTTCCCCCCCTCATGGTGGGCGAGTGTGCCCCAGCTTTCACATCACAGGAGTCACTGCTGGACCAGTTAGAGACCACAACCAGAGAAGGGGCTGTAGAACACTACAGGCTCTGTGAAACAGAGGCCTTAAACGAAACAGAAATGGGAATGAAAGAAATGAAAATGACTGGTTGAAAAGGATAGAGGGCCTCCTGATGCAAAAAGATAGAGAAGAAAACGAGAGAGAAAGGCGGGAGAGAGAAGGAATATTGGCCCCAGTGCGGGAGATACAGGTCTGCTGTGGGGTCATTCAGATGTGGCTGGGTTGAACTCGTGCCTCCCAATCCTCCAGAAAAGGGGCAGTGGTTTGGAAAGAGCTGAAAATGACCACCACAGCCTGGAAAAGCGGGACACAGAGAGACAGAGAAAATTGATCCAAACACAGCTGGACAAGCACTTGGGCTGAAAGACACTTTGATAAAGGGTTGGTGAAGTCAGTAAGACCTATGGAGTTTAAACTTAAAGCCTGAGCCTAAGTTGCCTTTCCAGAAGCAGTACCCTATTTCTCCAGCAGCAGCAGCAGAGGGAATCAGAAGTACAGTAGAAGGAGCAGGCATGTGTTTTAGAAAAAGTGCCATATGCATGATGAATAGAGAAAGAGAGAGAGAGAGAGAGAGAGAGAGAGAGAGAGAGAGAGAGAGAGAATCAGCTTTGGCAATAGTGTTAAAAAAACATTCTTTGAATTGAATTGAATTGAGAGACAGAGAGAGAATGAGAGCAAAATGCTTTGTTTTATATAGTGGAGTTGAAAGTAGTAAAAGTAAGTAGATGGAATAAGGCATGTAGAAAAGGAGATGTTAGAATGATCAATGGATAGAGAGGAAGACATAAACATGGCATGGAAGGGAAATAAGAAAGATGGATACATAGAAAGATGGAGAGCAAAACAGCGTAGTATGGAAGGATGTGTCTTCCTGGTCAGTATTCCTGGTTCTAAAGCTGAGTAGAGAGGGACAGAGAGAAGGCAGCCTTGGAGCCTTGGAGCAGGCATCAGTGAAGCACAGAGAGAAGGGGGGCCTTGGAGCAGGCATCAGTGAAGCACAGTTGGAGCAGGCATCAGTGAAGCACAGTTGGAGCAGCATCAGTGAAGCACAGTTGGAGCAGCATCAGTGAAGCACAGTTGGAGCAGCATCAGTGAAGCACAGTTGGAGCAGGCATCAGTGAAGCACAGTTGGAGCAGGCATCAGTGAAGCACAGTTGGAGCAGCATCAGTGAAGCACAGTTGGAGCAGCATCAGTGAAGCACAGTTGGAGCAGCATCAGTGAAGCACAGTTGGAGCAGCATCAGTGAAGCACAGTTGGAGCAGCATCAGTGAAGCACAGTTGGAGCAGCATCAGTGAAGCACAGTTGGAGCAGCATCAGTGAAGCACAGTTGGAGCATCGGTGAAGCACAGTTGGAGCATCGGTGAAGCACAGTTGCAAGCCACTTTGATGACCCTATTATTATGTCACATAGCCCAATGTAAGTCTATTTGAAAAAATGTATTTGTTTTCCCTATAAAACGGTATAATGTTCAGAAAATGAAAATACATACTTGAAGTGTCCTTTATAAGACCAACGTGACAAAGTTTGAATGAAGTCACAGTCCGGCCTGGTACTCGCCCTCCCTAGTCAGTGACCTGGCATGTCTGTGTGCTCTGTGCCAGGTTTTCCCTCTGCCCTGTCTCCTGACAAGCAAGGCATCCAATCACTGGTGCCTGCTTCACCACACCTGACTCCACTCTCCTCGTCAGCCACAGCTTTTAAACCGCACCAGGACTGACAGTCACCGCCAGATTATCACGTCAGTTTCTAGATTCCTGTGTTTGCTGTTCTGGACTTTTGCGTAGCATTCAGGAAACCTTTGCTCTGTCTTGCCTATCTGTTGCCAACCTTTTTCTGTTTAGTCACGTGAGTCAAGCCAAGTCCCTTTGTACTGCTTCCTGTATTCTCTCTGTCTACCTGTGTACCGATCTCTCTGCCTGTTTTTGGACCTTGGATTTTGCCTGAACCTTGCCTGTACATCTGCTGTGATTTTTGGATATTTTTGAGTTCCCTTTTGACTCTTCTGTTGCCAACTGGGTGTCCGACCTCACTGTTTTGTCTTTATACTCATAATAAAAGAACACCTAAATCGTCCATCTGTTCCAGAGTCTGATTCTGAGTTTGCCACCTTTATGGGGCCTCACCGGCCCTGACAGTTCAAGCTGAATTAATTGCAGGAATTGGTCAAAACAGAAGTAAAGAAGTGAACCATGCAGGGTCCAGATATTACTTTACGGTCAAAGTTCGTCATCAATGATATAATTACAATATTGTGAAAAAACTAAATGAGTTAAACGGGGGGCAAAACGAGGCCATGATAAGGTGTGGAGATGCCAGAGTGGCCACATGGCTTAAACTCTTAGGCCTGTTTCTGCCCCCACTCTGACTGTGGTCTCTGTAATGTGACTCTAAAGTGCACAGGACTCAATGTGTCTCTGATCTCCAGCTGAAACGGCACCTTCTGCCCTCAAGAGGGAGGAGACAGATTCCTCTCCATCTCTGTCAACCACACCACTGTCTCCTGTAACCACAGCAACCATGTTAGCTGGAGGCAGACCACCATTGATCTTAAAGTTTTACACAGGTAACACTCTACACTCTACACTCTCCAGCGTGTTTGGTGTGGTGTGGTGTGGTGTGGTTTTGTGTGTGTGTGTGTGTGTACGTATTGTAATTACCTAATCACCTCATTTCACACAGCCATACAGTGCTCATGTTACGAAGCCAAAACAGGGAAACTAACTAAATAGATGTTCATTTTGGTCCCTGTGTCATTTCAGATGGTTTGGCGCCCCCTGCTGGTCATATTTCTTCTGATAAATCATTAGATTTTACATTTCTCCTTTCTTTCGAACACACTGTATATACTATGTCTATCACCAGCGACCAGTCTGTTGTGTAGAGAGGAAAATATCTCTTTAACTGGGGGACAGTGAACAATCAGAAACTGGCAAAAGGTTTTATAAATCAAAAGATTCTGTTTTGCATTGGAAATAGAAACGATTTACTATACAGATACAGAGAAATATCAGTTGGAATATAAAATATCACATTCCAATGATGAGGTGATTGCGTGTTTGTTGATGTTCCTGCAGTTCTCTAGAGAAACCTGAATTACTACTTTACAATAGTAATTAGCCTACATAACAGTAATACATGAATTTGTTTTATTTCATTTTCAGTTTTTTTCCTCTCCCAAAGTAAGTTTGTTTACACTAAACCGCCTGACTCCTACCACTACCCCTAGAGCTGTAGCCTACTGTATTTGTATTTAACTTGTATTTTACAGCATCTGCAATGGACTGAACTGAATAACCTATATTTTGAATTTCAAATCATCAAATATCTTCAACATACATAGGTCTATGGTATGGATAATTAGGCCAAGGTTATTTGAAACCTTAGCTAGATTAAAAATACACGTGACACCATTACAAGATAAGCAAAGGCACTTTTCCATGTATGTTCATCGGTGTTTATGTGAGGATATTCACATGCCTCACCCAGCGATCTCTGACCAATCAAATGAGAGTTGGTACATGTCAAGAACTGTTGTAGCAACAGTTTACATAAATGAGCAGTGATTGGCTGTTGAATCATATAGAACTGTGAATCTTAGTTAGGGTTTGAGATAAGGTTTATTCACTTCAAGTGCTTCATGTATCAGCTAGTTGAATAGCTTGAACAATGTGCCAGGTGAATTCAACAGGCGGGTAAAAAATTGAATTACCCATAATCCCCTTCGCTTCACGTTTGGCACAGATTGTGTTGTGTATTTATCAGCTAGGGATCCACTGTACACATTATGTGTGATATATTTAGCTAAACAGGTGGTACATGATACTGTTTTTATGTATTTGTCATTATGATGTGTCTGGGCTCTGTTTTGTGTTTTTGCGCTCTCCGCTAAAAACGTCAGACTTTGACGTCACTCCGGAGGACCAACAAAGCTTCAGCGGAAGAGATCCCGGTTAAATTTGGACAGCGTGTATTTGTTGCTGTTCTCTGTCGATATTGTAAAGTAGTTTCTACTGATTATTTGCAGAATCGCGGTGCAGGTGTCCGCCATGTCTGTGAATTACGCTGCAGGGCTTTCCCCTTACGCCAATAAAGGCGTTTGTGGCATCCCAGAGGTAGGCTGCAGTTGATTCATTCACTTTACTTAGCTAGTCAGCTAGCTTCTTGATCAGGCCTGTGCATCCATTCATGGGCGATCAGCAGTGCGTTAGCAACGTTGTCGCAACCAAAGTTTCCTTGTTAGCATGCTAACAGGTTTTAAGATGAAACTTAAGGTGCCTAATTGCCCTCTTGTTTCTAATGTGTTATTTACACGAAATAAGTATCTAAGTAGCTAGTTAGCGAGGAAACATAATGCTTGATCTAACATAAGATGCTGCTCGAAGGCAGAACAAAGCAACTAGATTATTTTGGAAGTTTTCGTTGGCACAAGGAAGCAGGGGCGGAGATCCCATTTCATTGTAGGGGGGGACAATACATGGTCAAATTTCAGAGTGTAATTCCGGGGGGGGGACATGAAAAAATTGCTTTTACGAGAGCTAGCATAAACTGCTAAATACCGAATTATCTTATCACATTTACAAACAGAGATTCGAAGTCATTTTAGAATGATCTAAACAGCATTAAATGTACTAACACGAAATATCTATTCACAGACAAATAATGTCCAAAGTTCAAGAGAACTTGATGCTCAAAATAAGTTATAAAACAGCACAACAGGGAATCGAACTGGCAACCTTTCGATTACAATACGACTTCTCTACGTCCTACGCCACTGTCACTCCATATTACTATATCACCATAGTTCATGGACCAAAGAAAAAGATGACATTAATTTAACTTCAGATAATTGAACAAATCTGGAGAGGCACTGAGATGTAGACCTACATTTATTAACTAGCATGAACCTGCCCTGACAGAACATTGTCCTAGACTTAGCTAGCTATCTTAACTGTGTTAATTACCGGCATGCGTGTGTTATCGGCAAACGTTCACGTTGTCATGCCAATCCATGAATAAGCTTATGTATACTTGTTTATATCGATTGGAACTTCGTAAATGGAGTTTAGAAAAAAAACTTCTTCTTTACATGTTCTTACTGCGTTCGAGAATGAGGTAAATCTCTTTACATATCGTGTATCATAGCGGCAGCGACAGGGGACAGAGGAGGAAACAGTCTGACAATCTGACCGTGTAGGCTACTGGGCTGATTAACTGAAACACGGAGCTGCCGGTAGCCCTGCCCGTTGGAAACAACATGTGAACCAAACCACTTTGAGGAATAGGGGGAACATGATTTTTCAACACTTAAAAACATTTTTTTTTTACGTCTATAATTAACACCGCTTGTGTCGTCGTATTTTTATTAAAAAAAAAAAATCAAATTTTTTTTTTTTTTTTTAGTTTTCAATGATTGTTGGGGGGGACAACTTTATGGTAGGGGGGGACACGTCCCCCCCGTCCCCCCCGGGATCTCCGCCTATGCAAGGAAGTAATAGTAAACGATAGGATTAAACCATACTTTCTGGTTGATCTAAACAGTAATTAACCAGTCGTTGTACTAAGATCTTAGTAATGTTGTACTAAGAATGAACCAAACGATGGTGACTAACATTGTTGTTCTGACGGATTGAACACTGACGTTGTTGTGGCATGAGTAATCTGCTAACGCACAGTACATCTGAGATGTAGAAAGCAGGCCAACCCCCTAAATCGTCAGCATGTTCCCCGTTGACTGTGCAGGTGTTCGACGGCCCCGAGGAGCTCCGGAGTAAAGTGGCGAAACTGGCTCAGCTCGTGCGGGACGCACAATACCTGGTGGTGCACACGGGCGCAGGCATCAGCACGTCTGCGGGCATCCCCGACTTCAGGTAACCCGCCAGCACCACTCACCTGACCACACACTCACTTGTCCACACACTCACTTGTCCACACACTCACTTGTCCACACACTCACCTGACCACACACTCACCTGTGTACGGGGCAGTTCTGTCACCACCGCTAATAGACCGGTGAATAGCTCGCGTGTAGTGTAGTAATAGTGACAGTGACCCTGCGAGCAGTCAGATCTTGCGTAGTGGAGGAGTGTGTGTGAGTTGTGTTCCGTGTGTCAGTTGTGTTCCGTGTGACAGTTGTGTGTGTCCAGTGATGAGCCTGCCATGCTAATACCGATACATCAGGCAGACAGTGTGTCTCTCTGGGTGTACATGAGTTCAACTCAACTTCTTGCACACAGTGCTCTGAGGACACACACAATACACACACACACACACAATACACACACACACACACACACACACACACACACACACACACAGAATGTCTTGACAAAAAGAAAAACGAAGGAGAAACATGTAAAAACAGTGTGTGTGTGTGTGTGTGTGTGTGTGTGACTAAATGTCCAGGCTCAACAGCCTTCTACTTCAGTGGACCTGTGTCCTGTAGCTGAAGTGGGTTGTTTTGGATTGTTTGTCCAAATTCACACTAGCACGTCTTAGACTTAGGCCAGACTAGTCAAATACTAATTCATTGGGTGATTGTATTTCTGAAGAAACAATGTACGTATATGCAAACATGACAGATCAAGCATCTTCGCTGTAGTGCATTGATTGCAGTGGCTGGAATTAGGCACTAGAGGGAGGTAGAGTTCTGTGTGTAGCACCCGCCTCAGGAGTAGCTCGGAGGCTTTCAGCAGTGTTTCCCCCTCTGTTCATTTCACTGGGTCCACAGGACTGAGAGTGAGAGCGAGACCATGCATTAACTCCCTCTGCGGCTCACGGCTCACTCTTTTTCTCAATAAGGCTGTTCGTACAAACTCATCTTCTGTGTCTCACTCGTTAAGACTGTTCGTACAAACTCATTTTCTGTTTCTCTCTCTCACTCACACTTCCTCCGTCTCTCTCTCTCTCTCTCTTTTTCTCACTCACACCTGCTCCCTCTCTCTCTGCCTCTCTCTACCTCTCTCTCTCCCTCGCTCTCTTTCTCTCACTCACACTTGGTCCCTCTCTTTCTCTCACTCACACTTGCTCTCTCTCTCTCCCTCTCTCTCACTCACACTTGCTCTCTCTCTCTCTCTCTCTCTCTCTCTCTCTCACACACTTGCTCCCTCTCTCTGTATATAGGCGTGTGAGAGAGAGCATGTGTGAGTACATTTACACCCTGACACCCATGTCACACCAATGTCATGTCAGACAGACACACAGACACACACAGTGAGCGAGTGAGAGAGTAGAAGAGATGGAGAGAGAGAGAGAGAGAGAGTAGAAGAGATGGGGAGAGAGAGAGTAGATGAGATGGGGAGAGAGAGAGAGAGAGTAGAAGAGATGGAGTGAGAGAGAGAGAGTAGATGAGATGGGGAGAGAGAGAGAGAGTAGAAGAGATGGGGAGAGAGAGAGAGTAGAAGAGATGGAGTGAGTGAGAGAGAGAGAGAGAGAGTAGAAGAGATGGAGTGAGAGAGAGAGAGAGTAGAAGAGATGGACTGAGAGAGAGAGAGTAGAAGAGATGGGGAGAGAGAGAGAGAGTAGAAGAGATGGAGTGAGAGAGTAGAAGAGATGGAGTGAGAGAGAGAGTAGAAGAGATGGAGTGAGAGAGTAGAAGAGATGGGGAGAGAGAGAGAGAGAGAGAGAGTAGAAGAGATGGGGAGAGTGAGAGAGTAGAAGAGATGGAGTGAGAGAGAGAGTAGAAGAGATGGAGTGAGAGAGTAGAAGAGATGGGGAGAGAGAGAGAGAGTAGAAGAGATGGAGTGAGAGAGAGAGAGAGAGAGAGAGAGAGAGAGATAAGAGATTAGAGATTAGAGCCCATGTGTGCACAGGTTGTTTTTCTTCCAGCTCACCTGGGGCCGTGATTCTGTTGGGATTCAGCACACCACCCGTCACCCTGTGTGTGTGTGTGTGTGTGTGTGTGTGTGTGTGTGTGTGTGTGTGTAGGCTCGTCGTGACTGAATTGATATTAGTATGC
>NC_045176.1:3058728-3066228 GCF_900700415.2 Clupea harengus | reverse complement strand
CTTTTGCTTGATGATGCTCCAAAGGTTCTCAATAGGGTTAAGGTCAGGGGAAGATAGGGGCCACACCATGAGTTTCTCTCCTTTTATGCCCATAGCAGCCAATGCCCCAGAGGTATTCTTTGCAGCATGACATGGTGCATTTTCATGCATGAATATGATTTTGCTACGGAAGGCACGGTTCTTCTTTTTGTACCACAGAAGAAAGTGGTCAGTCAGAAACTCTACATACTTTGCCGAGGTCATTTTCACACCGTCAGGGACCCTGAAGGGGCCTACCAGCTCTCTCCCCATGATTCCGGCCCAAAACATGACTCCGCCACCTCCTTGTTGACGTCTCAGCCTTGTTGGGACATGGTGGCCATTACATTTAGTCATTTAGCAGACGCTTTTATCCAAAGCGACTTACATATGTGCGACTTACAATGTATACACATTTTACATTTTACATTTACACTGATGGCACACTGCACATAATAATGTGCGACGCGGTGTATGTGCGTGTGTGTAAATGTGTCTGTGTGTGTGTGTGTGTATGAATGTGTGTTTGTGTAAATGTGTCTGTGTGTGTGTAAATGTGTGGTGTTTGTGTGTAAATGTGTGTGTTTGTAAATGTATTACATTATAAACTTGTATTGATTATAAGCTGGTTATATGCTTCCACAGCCTCGTCAATATGAAATATGAACATGGATATAAACTCTTAAACCAACCTTGCTTTATCTCTCTCTCCTTCCCACTCTCTGTCTCTCAATCTTTCTCTCTGTCTCTCTCTCTCTCTTTCCCTCTTTCTTCTTCCCTCTATCTCTCTCTCTCTGTCTCTCTTTCCCTCTTTTTCCTTCCCTCTCACTGTCTCTATCTTTCTCTCTGTCTCTGTCTCTCTCTCTCTCCCTCCCTTCCCCTCTTTCTCCTTCCCTCTCTGTCTCTTTCTCTCTGTCTCTCTCTCTCTCTCTCCCTCTCTTCCCCTCTTTCTCCTTCCCTCTCTCTCTCTTAGGGATCGTCTGTCAGAGTTGCATGGCAACATGTTTGTGGAAGACTGCAGAAAATGTGGCAAGTGAGTCTCGTCTATTCATTCTTTTCTATTATATTCTATTCAATTCAATTCAGTTTTATTTCAACGATTTATACGACAGAAAGGGCATGAGTGAGGTCTCCACAGAAACATCCCCATTAATTTATGATGTCTCTCTCTCACACACACACACACACACACACACACACACACACACACAGCAGGACCATTGAAACATCCAATTCAATGCAAGTGTGAAGTATGTGACTGTGTCTCAATGTGTGAATTGGTCACGGTACATATTTGTCTTCATGTCCGGTCACCATGAGGACGTGTGTGTGTGTGTGTGTGTGTGTGTGTGTGTGTGTGTGTGTGTGTGTGTGTGTGTGTGTGTGTGTGTGTGTGTGTGTGTGTGTGTGTGTGTGTGTGTGTGTGTGTGTGTGTGTGTGTGTGTGTGTGTGTGTGTGTGTGTGTTGCACACTGTTCAATGCAGAGAGCAGATGGAAACAAACATCCTCCAAAGAATCCCAATGATTTCCACTCAATGACTGAGACACAGGGACACTTCATAAGGACTGAAACACAGGGACTCTTCATAAGGACTGAGACACAGAGACACTTCATAAGGAATGAGACTTCATAAGGACTGAGACACAGGGACACTTCATAAGGACTGAGACTTCATAAGGACTGAGACTTCATAAGGACTGAGACACAGAGACACTTCATAAGGACAGGGACTCTTCATAAGGACTGAGACTTCATAAGGACTGAGACACAGGAACACTTCATAAGGACTGAGACACAGAGACACTTCATAAGGACAGGGACTCTTCATAAGGACTGAGACTTCATAAGGACTGAGACACAGGAACACTTCATAAGGACTGAGACACAGGGACACTTCATAAGGACTGAGACACAGGGACTCTTCATAAGGACTGACACTTCATAAGGACTGACACACTTCATAAGGACTGAGACACAGATACACTTCATAAGGACTGAGACACAGGAACACTTCATAAGGACTGAGACTTCATAAGGACTGAGACACAGGGACTCTTCATAAGGACTGAGACTTCATAAGGACTGAGACACAGAGACACTTCATAAGGACTGAGACACAGAGACACTTCATAAGGACTGACACTTCATAAGGACTGAGACACAGGGACACTTCATAAGGACTGACACTTCATAAGGACTGAGACTTCATAAGGACTGAGACACAGAGACACTTCATAAGGACTGAGACTTCATAAGGACTGAGACACAGGGACTCTTCATAAGGACTGAGACTTCATAAGGACTGAGACACAGGAACACTTTATAAGGACTGAGACTTCATAAGGACTGAGACTTCATGAGGACTGAGACACAGAGACACTTCATAAGGACTGAGACACAGGGACACTTCATAAGGACTGAGACTTCATAAGGACTGACACTTCATAAGGACTGAGACACAGAGACACTTCATAAGGACTGAGACACAGGGACACTTCATGAGGAAGAAACAACAATTGCTAATGTAGTTCACAGTAATGACCATGTTTTTGTTCCGTGGGTCATTTCAAAAGAAAGCATTTATGCAGCTATTTACTGTCTCTATGGCAACATAATTGCAGGCACAGAAAGTCCTCCTCCATCACGCACTTTCTGATAAAGGCTCAGAGCTATTTCCAGTGGGTCATGCAATGTTGGAGCCACCTGTCTGAAGTGGATCATGTGACCATTTTAGTGTTGCTGAAATGGAATAGGAAATAAATATTATTTGACAAACTAAGAGTTGTTAAAGTAACACTATGCAACAGTTTGACACTTTTTGAGGTATGGTTTTATAAGCAACTAGTTTCGGTACCATACTCAAATTCATTTTGATAGCATACAGTCATGTGAAGGACAGATAAACACCTGCGTCTTCCCCACTAGCCATTCAGGATATGCACTATGTAGTTCTGTGTACTGGGCTGGAACATCCTGCAAAAATGGAAGAAAAGCTTTCACACGCATGACCTTGCCAGCTATACTGCCAAAAGACACCAGGTTAATGTGTTGGCAAACTTTTATCAGTGTCAGCTGGGCTATTGGTGGTGTTTGCAAGGTTTTTGCATGCCTTTTAGGTAGTTAGCTTATTAGTTTTGGAACAGAACTCCGTGTTGCTGCTTTAAGTATAAACAGGATGACAAATATGGAATATTTTTGCCACCGACTTTGATGGTTTGTGGTTACGTTCTTAAGTTTTGACGTATTTGTGTGCTGTTGCTGTGGAAACCGTGTGGGATTGTGTGCTGTTGCTGTGGAAGCTGTATGGGATTCTGTGCTGCTGCTGTGTAAACCGTGTGGTATTGTGGGCTGTGTTTGTCATCCAGGCAGTATGTGCGGGAGAAGGTGATCGGTGTGATGGGCCTGAAACCCACTGGCCAGTACTGTGAGGTGACACGCTCACGAGGCCTACGGGCGTGCAGGTAATACACACACACACACGCACACACATATACACACACACACACTCACAATAAATGTATATATACGCTCACCGACACACACATGCATGCGCACACATACAATAAATGTATATATACTCACACACACCCACAATAAATATACTCCCACACACACACACAATAAATATATACCCCCCCCCACACACACACACACACACAAACACATACACACAAACACATACACACAATAAATATATACTCCCTCACACACACAGCCACACAATAAATATATACTCACACACACAATAAATATATACTCACACACACACACACACAATAAATATATACTCACACACACACAATAAATATATACTTCCACACACACACACAATAAATACAGCGGGTAAAATTGAACACGTCACCATTGTTCTCAGTAAATATATTTCCAAAGGTGCTATTGACATGACATTTTCACCAGATGTTGGTAACAAACCAAGTAATCCATACATACAGAAACCAAAACAAATACATTCAGAAATTAAGTTATGTGTAATAATTAGAGCTGTGAAAAATATGGTTATGATATGGTTATGATTAAATTACAGGATTAATTAGTAAAAAAATGTAACGCATTTAACGCATGCGCAAAATAAGCTTCCAAATATACCCACAATTCCGCCCAATCTGCATTAGTAGCCGCTGTAATGGGAAGTTCGTGTTTCAAAAAAACAAAGATGGAACATTCAATAAAACCAAAGTGATATGCACACTCTGCGGGAAGACGTTATCGTTTCACCGTAGCAATAAGTACCACCTCAACGCGATGCATGCGTTGGTCGGCGAGGGGAGTTAAAGTGGAATGCGCCAAACCACCCTCACTGAACAATGTAGGCCCCTCATTAAGTGTGCCTGTGACAAGTTGACTAGCACAGTTGCCAAATGGATTGCAAAAAGCTGGAGACCGATTAATATTGTTGACGAGGGGTTTACCGAAGTTGTGCGAGTGGCAACGGGGGATTCGAGTATCAAAGTACCGCAAAGTCGCACAATAACGACAAAAATCCACGAGCTGTATGAAGCTGAAAAGAAAAAAAAGGAAAATGACTTGGCTGCTACGAAACATCAGGCGCTGACAGGGGATCACTGGACTTCTGTGAGTAACGATAACTACCTGGGTGTAACTGCACATCTAATCACCGACGAATGGAAGTTAAAGTCGTTTACACTAACGTGCATGAAAACAGAAGAGCTCCACTTTGCAGAGGCATGTGCACAACAGTTCCAAACTGTTGCAAGCAACTGGGCAATTGAAGACAAAACGACCACTATAGGGATAGACAGTGCACGTAATATGATAGCCGCGGCTAGACTACTGTAAAAGGGCATTTAGAGGCATTAGATTGTGTCATGGTGTGGTTAATGGTTGTTTGACAAAAAAGAGAAAAATGTTCAAACATAAAAACAATGGCTAAGAAGCCCAAATCATTTCTGTTTGATTTAAAAAGAAAAGAAAAATGTTTTATTCAACCATACAATGGCTAAGAAGCCCAAATTCTGTTTAGGATGAAGATTATATTAATGTTCCATATGGAATAGCAAAGATAACTGCTAAAGAACTGCTCAGTTGCAGCACCATTGTTTTTTTTTTAATGAATAAAAAAAAGAAAACATGTTAAATGTATATATCTGTCTTTTGTCATGAATCTTTTTGTTCTCACAAAAATATACAGAGAAAATATGTGATTAATCATGATTAATCCACAGAAACCTGTGATTAATCTGATTAAAAATTGTAATCATTTCACAGCCCTAGTAATAATGTGAAATAACACAGGGAAAAAAGTATTGAACACAAGGAAAAGGGAAGAAAGGGTGGTGCAAAATGGCATGGAAAGCCAAGAAAACTGCTGAAATCTATCAGTAATTAGAAAGCAATCCGGCCCCTTGTCAGTGGAGATTATTATACCAACTGATGGCCTATAAATAGGTATAACATCATTGTGTGGGGCTGCTCTTCAGCATACGGTACTGGCAAACGTCACACAATTGAAGGAAGGATGAATGGGAAAATGTACCGAGAAGTTCGTGATAAAAATCTGCTGCCATCTACCAGGATGATGAAGATGAAACGACGGTGGACAATGAACAGACAAGGAAACAATGCAAGACAAGACAATGAACAGACAAGGAAACTCTCAATTGGTTTCAGAGAAAGACAATGGACAGCCAAGGAAACTCTCAATTGGCTTCAGAGAAAGAAAGTAAAGCTGCTAGAATTGGCCAGCCAATCTTGAATCCAATTGAAAATCTATGTAAAGAACTGAAGATCAGAGTTCATAGAAGAGGCCCAGGGAACCTTCAAGATTTGAAGACTGTTTGTGTGGAAGAATGGGCCAAAATCACACCTGAGCAATGCATACGATTAGTTTCTCCATACAGGAAGCGTCTTGAAGCTGTCATTACCTACAAAGGCTTTTGTACAAAGTATTAAATTAATATCAGTAAGAGTGTTCAATACTTTTTCCCTGTGTTATTTCACATTATTACACATAACTTCACTTATTTCTTTCGGTTTTTTTGTATGTATGGATTACCTGGGTTGTTACCAACATCTGGTGAAAACATCTTCATGTCAATAGCACTTTTGGAAATATATTTACTGAGAAAAATGGTGACTGTTCAATACTTATTTTACCCGCTGTATATACTCACACACACACACACACACACACACACACACACAATAAATATAAACTCCCACACACACATAATAAATATATACTCACACACACACACACACACAATTAATATATACTCCCACACACAATAAATATATTCTCTCACACACACACACACACACACACACACAGTAAATATATACTCCCAAACACACACACTGGGAAAAGTGATCGTTGTGAAGAGCCTGGAGACCACTACTCTGACATGACATGCAACACACGCACAACCCACACACTCTCTTTCACACACACATGTCTATATATGCTAAACACACACACACATGTCTATATATGCCAAACACACACACACACACACACACACACTGCGTCTCTATAACGAGGCCGTTATGCATGCAGTTAACAAACACACACTGAAGGGGGGTTCGCCCAGGGCGCCATACAAGCTAAAACGGCTTCTGCACTAACTCACAATATGTGTGTGCGTGTGCGTGTGTGTGTGTGTGTGTGTGTGTGTGTGTGCGTGTGCGTGTGCGTGCACGCAGGTATTTGCAATAACAAAGGGAACACGTGCCACTTTGAACTAGATGGACTTGTAGGCATTGCCTAGCAACAGTTGTGTGAGGATGACAGAGAGCTGTCAGTGCAGGAGTTATACAATGAACACACACACGCACACACACACACACACATCCACACACACGCACGCACACACACACATCCACACACACACGCACACACACACGGACACACGGCCCCACGGACACACGCACACACGCACACACACGGACACACACTGACACACACTCTCACACACACTAAAGGCCATGAGCCCCTCCATATGCTGTGGCATCTCCCCATGTGATGTGTTGAAGAGATGACACACACACACACACTCACTCACACACACACACACTCTCACACACACTCTCACACACACTCTCACACACACAAACACTGTGGCATCTCCCCATGTGATGTGTTGAAGAGATGACACACACACACACACACACACACATACACACACACACTCTCACACACACTCTCACACACACACACACACACTGTGGCATCTCCCCATGTGATGTGTTGAAGAGATGTCCTCAGACACGCCTGCTTCCCCCTGTCAATCAAACTCTGTGACTGCAGGAAAATAAATATTTCCATGAATTGTCCTTTAAGGCAAATACCATCATTGACCATGCAATCCACGTCAACATTGACCACCGCATATTTAACTGAAATCAATAACTAGCAAAATACAGCAATTCCGCAAGGTCTGATTTTACCCCACGCAGAGAACAACAGAACGTTACCCAACGTAGAGAACAACAGAACGTTACCC
>NC_045176.1:3051228-3053728 GCF_900700415.2 Clupea harengus | reverse complement strand
TCCCCTTCACTGCACCCCCCCCCCCCACCCCCCAAGTCTAATCCTGTTGCCTCTCTCCTCATCCTCCTGTCGTCACACTCCTCCTCTCTCCCTCTTATCTGTCTCAGTCACACACACACACACACACACACACACACACACACACACACACACAAACTTGAAAGCACACATGTTAGTCACTGGTGCTAATCTGTTTACCATGTGCAGCATTTCATTTATGAATGGCTCTGTGTTGTGCCTTCTCATAGATGTGTGTGTGTGTGCGTGCGTGCGTGCGTGCGTGCGTGCGTGCGTGTGTCTATATTATTGTGCTCTGATGACCGAGAGTGTGACAGGCAGACATAGTTTCATAGTCAAATGGACAAAACTGAGAGCTGTCAATCATCTTCCTCCTTCCAGGACAAGCATGCTGACCTCGTTATCCATGGTTACGTGGACGAGGTCATGGGTCAGCTGATCAAGTGCCTGGGGATGGACATCCCCGAGTGGGAGGGGCCAACGTTGTGTGAGACCTCCCCCGGCGACCCTTTTGACCCGCCCCTCAGCAAACTCAAAGAAGAGGTGAAGACGGAGGAGGAGGAGGAGAAGAAGAAGGGATCAGGGGTGGTGAAGAAAGAGGAGAAGAAGAAGGGATCGGGAGTGGTGAAAAAAAAGAAAAAAGGCCGAGCGATAAAGGTAGCGGCAGCCGTCAAACGAGAGCAGGAAGAACCGCCCTCAGAGACTCTTCCAAAGAGAGAACCTGCAGCGGTGACGGACAGCAGTTCTGAGCCAATGAGAACACAATCTGCCCACAATGAGGCGGAGTCGGTTAATGGTGCAGAACCGGATCCTTCCTGTCTGTCCGAGCGCGCTGATCAGCCGTCCCAACCCAAGAAAGCCAGGACTAAGCCTGCTGCAACGTAAACACACCGTACTACACACAAAACACACACACACACACACACACACACACAAACTCAGACTGCATCCAGACACACTGCTTGGACTGCACAGCAGGTGCTGGAGAAAATGCACATCTCGCAAACTCTTTTTTACCACAGGGGTGATCGGCATCAAGCCACACACACACACACACACACACACACACACACACACACACACATATTTCCGCATGCATACTCAAGGGGAAACTTGCAGACTGAATCTGGACTGTGGTCAGCTGCTCCCTTGAGCTGCTCAGAGTCTCTGTCTGAGTAACAGCACCTCACCCTCATTACTCCTCCTCCTCCTCTCTCATTACCCCTCTTCTCATTACTGCATCCAAGCCCTCATTCTCCTTCTCTGTCTGGTGGTAGTTTGGACTTCAAAGATGGCCTCTTACTCAGAGTGCCCCCTCCTGGTCCATTGTGTGTGTCCCACTCTGCAGGTCGTCTGGGGATACTCCGGTGGAACGTTCCGGATGATTTTGCGCTGTGTGTTTGTGTCCTCGAGCATGTGTAGTCTGCGTCACTACACACACTACACTGTGTGTGACTACACACACACACTGTGTGACCTTGATTTTTATGTGTGAATTGTAAAAAGAATCCCACTGCCTTTTCTAGTTTACCTCACAGGACTATTGATGAATAAACAAATCCATAAAAACAGCCTTCCCCGTTGTGCTTTTGTTGTATTTGTGTGTGTGTATGTATGTGTGTGTGGGGGGGGGGGGGGGGAAATGATAGGTCTCGAAGAGGCAGAAGCACACACTGTGGTATCATGAGAGGCTTTACCACTGAGCTGGGTGAAGGGCAGTGTGTAATCAACAGGACAGAGCCGGCAAAAGTGCTTTCAAACGAGGATCAGGTTTATTCACCAACACAAAGTCTTTCAGGAAGCAAACATAAAAGTTCTTCAAAGGCAAAAACATAGGCTTCATAAAGTTGCTCCTCACTCACATCCTACCCACTGTAGTTGCAGCTTAAAGTTCCTCCGTCCAGGTTCTTCCCGGCTTGGGGCTAGCCTTCCCCCTTCCGGATGCGGCTTAGCAAGCGCTTCCACAACGGCTTCACCCGCACGTCAAGGGCTCTCTGTTCTCCCTCCTGGCTCTTTCTGCTCTCGTGGTTCGCTCTCTCACAACAGGCACCGCCTGTCTTAAATGCCCCTTCCATCAGGTGCCTTAAGCACCTACACCTGGTTGGGTGCTGCTGCATTCTGGGAGATGTAGTGCAACTGGCAGCCATCTGGTGGTGTGGCAGCCAGACCTCCACACGAACACCACACCCCTCTGCTAGCTGGCCCACCGTGATGCCACAACACACACGTGTGCATTTAAATGCATCTTACACACTTCTCTCTCACACACACACACCATGCACATTCATCATTATAACATTGGAAAAAGAATTTCCGTTGTGTGTGCAGATGAAAGTTGATTGATGTAGGTCTATTGTTGGAGAGGATAAATGTTAAGCAATGTATGTGTGCCTAGATGTTGATGTTAAGTGTGTGTGTGTTTGTGTGTGTGTGTGTGTGTGTGTGTGTGTGTGTGTGTGAGAAGGATGAACTTGAACTCTAA
>NC_045176.1:3041228-3046228 GCF_900700415.2 Clupea harengus | reverse complement strand
CCCAGCACCACACAAACACCCCAGGACCCAGCACCACACAAACACCCCAGGACCCAGCACCACACAAACACCCCAGGACCCAGCACCACACAAACACCCCAGGACCCAGCACCACACAAACACCCCAGGACCCAGCACCACACAGACACCCCAGGACCCACCCCACACAGACACCCCAAAGACCCAGCACCACACAGACACCCCAAAGACCCAGCACCACACAGACACACTGGCATCCTACCCAAGGACCCAGCACCACACAAACACCCCAGGACCCAGCACCACACAGGCACCCCAGGACCAAACAGACACCCCAAAGACCCAGCCCCACACAGACACACTGGCATCCTACCCAGGACCCACCCCACACAGACACCCCAGGACCCAGCACCACACAGACACCCCAGGACCCAGCACCACACAGACACCCCAGGACCACACAGACACCCCAGGACCCAGCACCACACAGACACCCCAAAGACCCAGCACCACACAGACACACTGGCATCCTACCCAAGGACCCAGCACCACACAAACACCCCAGGACCCAGCACCACACAGGCACCCCAGGACCACACAGACACCCCAAAGACCCAGCCCCACACAGACACACTGGCATCCTACCCAGGACCCACCCCACACAGACACCCCAGGACCCAGCACCACACAGACACCCCAGGACCCAGCACCACACAGACACCCAAGGACCCAGCACCACACAGACACCCAAGGACCCAGCACCACACAGACACCCCAGGACCCACCCCACACAGACACCCCAGGACCCAGCACCACACAGACACCCAAGGACCCAGCCCCACACAGACACACTGGCATCCTACCCAAGGACCCAGCACCCCACAGACACGCCAGGACCCAGCCCCACACAGGCACCCCAGGACCCACCCCACACAGACACCCCAGGACCCAGCACCACACAGACACCCAAGGACCCAGCACCACACAGACACCCAAGGACCCAGCACCACACAGACACCCCAGGACCCACCCCACACAGACACCCCAGGACCCAGCACCACACAAACACCCAAAGACCCAGCACCACACAGGCACCCCAGGACCACACAGACACCCCAGGACCCAGCACCACACAGGCACCCCAGGACCACACAGACACCCCAGGACCCAGCACCACACAGACACCCAAAGACCCAGCCCCACACAGGCACCCCAGGACCACACAGACACCCCAAAGACCCAGCACCACACAGACACGCTGGCATCCTAACCCAGGACCAGCCTCGCACAGACCAAGACAGCATTTCAGTGTTTCAGTATGGAAACTCATGATACACTCTATGGTATAGCAGGCTATAAAAAGAGACCGTGGGGCCGTACCCAGCCTCTTATCTGGGTCGTCACAGTAACACATCAACATCTCAACCAATGTCCTCCTTTAGGAACTGGTATGTATGCATTTTGAAGGGCAGTGCCTTAAAAAGGCACACAAGTGTTCAAGGTCCGATCATATTGTGTCTTAGAAAGTGAACTATGTGTGTAATGTGTTGTGAAGTGTTGAAGGAGTGATAGGTTTTAGAAATTGTGTGACGTAAAAAGTTTGTGTATAAGCAGTTTTAAAAAACAAAACCTGCACAGACTCATTTTAGTTGTTGTAGTCCTACATAACCCCATTCAGGAACTACAATTCAGTTAAAGTTGTATGTCATATACTAAATGTGTGTGTGCATGTGTGTGTGATTGTGTGCGCGTGTGAGTCAGTGTGTGTGTGTGTGTGTGTGAGTGGGTGTGTGTGGTCTTACGTCATATGTGTGTGTGTGCGTGTGTGTGTGAGTGAGTGCGCGTGTAGTTGTACGTAATATACTAAATGCCTATTCATGTACTGAAATATGAAAAGGAGTCATCCTCCACGCTGGCTTGTCTTGACCCCTTTTAAAGAGGTCAGCTCACTTTTAGACGCACTCTCCTTTCAAATCACTTCATCTCCGAAAAAACTGTTCGGGAGTTAAACACTGGAGTGTTTTTGCTGTGACACGGCTTGTGTGTTTGTGTATGTGTGTAAGGTATTTCAGTCACCTTTATAATGACTCTCCAGCTCTTTGCTTTTTCCACAGGAGCAGAGAATTCAGCAAAAGTGTCTGTGAGTGTGTCTGTGAGTGTGTGTCTGTGAGTGTGTGTATGTATTTGTGTGTGTGTGTGTATGTATGTGTGTGTGTGTGTGTATGTATGTGTGTGTGTGTGTGTGTGTGTGTGTATATGTGTGTGTGTGTGTGTTAGTGTGTGTGTATGTGTGTGTGTGTGTGTGTGTGTGTGTATGTGTGTGTGTGTGTGTGTGTGTGTGTGTGTGTGTGTATGTATGTGTGTGTGTGTGTGTGTGTGTATGTATGTGTGTGTGTGTGTGTGTGTGTATGTGTGTGTGTGTGTGTGTGTGTGTCCTTCCAGCTCTCAGCCAGATCATCTGGCTTTGCATCAGGAAACACAGAGAGCTGGAATCAGTCCATGCGCTTTCAGGAGCTAAGCACATGCCAGCCTTCACACTCTCCTTGCCAGCGAGGACACCTGATTGGACGATTTGGCTCTAGATGCGCTGATGAGGAGAGTGGGAGCAGCTGCATACCTCAGGCGTCTCACGTAGCCGGAACCACAGGCCGCGTGTGTGTGTGTGTGTGTGTGTGTGTCTGTGTGTGTGTGTGTGTGTGTGTGTGTGTGTCTGTGTGTGTGTGTGTGTGTGTGTGTGTGTGTGTGTGTGTATTTGTGAAGCCCAGTCCGGTCTGCTGACTTGAGGTGAGGTAAGAATAGGCTTAGATCCTGGGTTAGGGTTCAGGTCAGGTTAGGGTTAATTTTGTCAACAGTTAGGTGGCAGTCTGGAATTTGGCTCAGATGCCAGTGATGTGAAAGGAGTGGTGTGTTTGTGATGAAGCTACTGACAGTAGAGCAGGTCTGTGACCAGTGTTTGTGTATATGTAAATGTCAGTGTGTGTGTGTGTGTGTGTGTGTGAAATTTACCAGTGTGTGGGTATATGCTTGGGTGGGGAGTGTCAGCGGTGGCCCTGGTGTAAACAGGTTAACCTTGTCATGTGAATGTGTAGTATATGCAGTGTGTATGTGTGTGTGTGTGTGTGTGTGTGTGTGTGTGTGTGTGTGTGTGTGTGTGTGTGTGTGTGTGTGTGTGTGTGTGTGTGTGTGTGTGAAATTGAGTGGAGACATATTCACTCATTTACTCACGTTCCACCGCCTCTGAAATCTGTTTTGGCAAATCACCTGTAGTCATGACAACAGCTTCCTCAAGTGTGCCGAGTCCAGGTGTCCCAGACCAGATGCCCTCCTCACACCTCTCCACCTCCTGAGTGAGATAGAAACACCTCCTCTAGAGAGGGAGGGAGAGAGAAAGAAAAGAGAAGAGAAGAAAGAGAGGGAGAGAGGGAGAGAGAGAGAGAGAGCGATGAATGCCTCCTGCAGAGAGAGGTGGTGTGAGAGAGAGAGAGAGAGTGAGCGAGAGAGATAGAGAAGAAGAAGATGGAGATCAAGTGAGGGAGGGAGAGAGAGTGAGAGTGATAGAGAGAGAGAGAGAAGAGGAAAGAGGGGGAGTGAGAGAGAGAGAGAAGAGGAAAGAGGGGGAGTGGAGCGAGAGAGAGAGTGAGAGAGAGAGAGAGAGAGAGAAGAGGAAAGAGGGGGAGTGAGAGAGAGAGAGAAGAGGAAAGAGGGGAGTGAGCGAGAAGAGAGTGAGAGAGGAGAGAGAGAGAGAGAAGAAGGAAAGAAGGGGGAGTGGAGAGAGAGAGAGTGAGAGAGAGAGAGAGAGAGAGAAGAGGAAAAGGGGGAGTGGAGAGCTGTGTCGGTATCACAAGCTTGCCATGGGGGTCACAGGCAGTGATGTGAACATATTTAGCCTCCTCCATTCTCTGGTGCCAGGAGGGCTGGTCTCCCCACGGCACGGGTTAATTACATTGCAAATGTAACCAACTTCCTCTTGCTTTAAAATCACTTACATATTCCAACCACTTGTCTGATGTCCTCACACAGACACTCAACATGCAGTGATACACACACACACACACACACACACACAACACACAACACACACACGTCTGTTCGACATACATATTCCCTCCTTGACTGGTAAGGAGAATTAATGTCCCTGTAATTCCCTGTGTGTGTAGAAGATACATGTGTTTGTGTGTGTGTGTTGTTGTGTTGTGTGTGTGTGTGTGTGTGTGTGTGTGTGGTGTGTGTGTGTGTGTGGTGGTGTGTGTTGTGTGTGTGTAGAGGATACATGTGTTTTCTTTGCCTCCTGGCAACATAAGACATAAACATAAGACAGTAAATATAAGACATTATTATAATGGCAACGAGCAGTACGAGCGTTCTGATTGGCTAATGCCGTAGTCATGCCAACCTGCATATTGCCCTCCGATGAAATGTCCAAAATAAGCGAAAAGCGAAAGCGATCAGTCCTGAGTTTTACTATCCCAGACGAAAATCAACAGCCAGGAAGGACCATTTTTAACATTTATAAAAGAGGCATAAAAGTTTAAACACTGAGAAAAAAACATTCTTAAATTGAACGCGCGTTCTCGTACTCCTGGATTTGCATACATACACGCCCCACTAGCTCCTTATAAGGGCACGCAGCCGTAGTGACATGTGCAGTCAGAATCGACAGAATCCACGCAAAAGCAACTCGAAAGCAACACAATCGACAGTCATGTAAAGCAAACACCATTGGTGCACAGGTCAGTAAACGCCGACCTAACTTCACCGGTGCAGAGGTGGAGGTACTGTCGCAGATGTAGTTGTGTCCATTCTATTCCACTATGGCTATATCCACTCGATTGAGTTTAGTGCTTATTTATTTATTCACTTACATTTGCAGTGTTCGTGTAGTGCTTTTATTTATTTTTCAGGACATCACGATGCTTCGTAGATCATGACTATAAATGTGAAACGTAATTGTTAATGATACAAATATTCTCGTATTTATTATTATTATTATTATTATTATTATAATTATTTAAATCCGAGGA
>NC_045176.1:3034834-3040728 GCF_900700415.2 Clupea harengus | reverse complement strand
TATATGCTTCCACAACCTCGTCAATATGAAATATGAACATGGATATAAACTCTTAAACCAACCTTGCTTTATCTCTCTCTCCTTCCCTCTCTCTGTCTCTCAATCTTTCTCTCTGTCTCTCTCTCTCTCTTTCCCTCTTTCTTCTTCCCTCTATCTCTCTCTCTCTGTCTCTCTTTCCCTCTTTTTCCTTCCCTCTCACTGTCTCTATCTTTCTCTGTCTCTGTCTCTCTCTCTCTCTCCCTCCCTTCCCCTCTTTCTCCTTCCCTCTCTGTCTCTTTCTCTCTGTCTCTCTCTCTCTCTCCCTCTCTTCCCCTCTTTCTCCTTCCCTCTCTCTCTCTTAGGGATCGTCTGTCAGAGTTGCATGGCAACATGTTTGTGGAAGACTGCAGGAAATGTGGCAAGTGAGTCTTGTCTATTCATTCTTTTCTATTCTATTCAATTCAATTCAGTTTTATTTCAACGATTTATACGACAGACACACACACAGCAGGACCACTGAAACATCCAATTCAATGCAAGTGTGAAGTATGTGACTGTCTAAATATGTGAATTGGTCACGGTACATGTTTGTCTTCATGTCCGGTTACCATGAGGACAGGTGCCTGTGTGTGTGTGTGTGTGTGTGTGTGTGTGTGTGTGTGTGTGTTGCACACTGATCAATGCAGAGAGCAGATGGAAACAAACATCCTCCAAAGAGTCCCAATGATTTCCACTCAATGACTGAGACACAGGGACACTTCATAAGGACTGAGACACAGGGACACTTCATAAGGACTGAGACACAGAGACACTTCATAAGGACTGAGACTTCATAAGGACTGAGACACAGGGACACTTCATAAGGACTGAGACTCCATAAGGACTGAGACACAGAGACACTTCATAAGGACTGAGACTTCATAAGGACTGAGACACAGGGACACTTCATAAGGACAGGGACACAGAGACACTTCATAAGGACAGGGACTTCATAAGGAATGAGACACAGAGACACTTCATAAGGACTGAGACACAGAGACACTTCATAAGGACAGGGACTTCATAAGGAATGAGACACAGAGACACTTCATAAGGACTGAGACACAGAGACACTTCATAAGGACTGAGACACAGAGACACTTCATAAGGACTGAGACACAGGAACACTTCATAAGGACTGAGACACAGGGATACTTCATAAGGACTGAGACTTCATAAGGACTGAGACACTTCATAAGGACTGAGACACAGATACACTTCATAAGGACTGAGACTCAGGAACACTTCATAAGGACTGAGACTTCATAAGGACTGAGACACAGGGACTCTTCATAAGGACTGACACACAGGGACACTTCATAAGGACTGACACACAGGGACACTTCATAAGGACTGAGACTTCATAAGGACTGAGACACAGAGACACTTCATACGGACTGAGACTTCATAAGGACTGAGACACAGAGACACTTCATACGGACTGAGACTTCATAAGGACTGAGACACAGAGACACTTCATAAGGAAGAAACAACAATTGCTAATGTAGTTCACAGTAATGACCATGTTTTTGTTCCGTGGGTCGTTTCAAAAGAAAGCATTTATGCAGCTATTTACTGTCTCTATGGCAACATAATTGCAGGCACAGAAAGTCCTCCTCCATCATGCACTTCCTGATAAATGCTCAGAGCTATTTCCAGTGGGTCATGCAATTTACATTTACATTTACATTTAGTCATTTAGCAGACGCTTTTATCCAAAGCGACTTACAATGTATACACATTTTACATTTTTACATTTACACTGATGGCACACTGCACATCAGGAGCAATTAGGGGTTCAGTGTCTTGCTCAAGGACGCTTCGACAGGGAATCGAACTAGCAACCTTCTGATTACTAAACGACTTCTCTACCACTGTACCACTGTCGCCCCCAATGCAATGTTGGAGCCAGCTGTCTGAAGTGGATCATGTGACCATGTTAGTGTTGCTGAAATGGAATAGGAAATCAATATTATTTGACAAACTAAGAGTTGTTAAAGTAACACTATGCAACAGTTTGACACTTTTTTGAGGTATGGTTTTATAAGCAACTAGTTTCGGTACCATACTCAAATTCATTTTGATAGCATACAGTCATGTGAAGGACAGATAAACACCTGCGTCTTCCCCACTAGCCATTCAGGATCTGCACTATGTAGTTCTGTGTACTGGGCTGGAACATCCTGCAAAAATGGAAGAAAAGCTTTCACACGCATGACCTTGCCAGCTATACTGCCAAAAGACACCAGGTTAATGTGTTGGCAAACTTTTATCAGTGTCAGCTGGGCTATTGGTGGTGTTTGCAAGGTTTTTGCATGCCTTTTAGGTAGTTAGCTTACTAGTTTTGGAACAGAACAGAGTGTTGCTGCTTTAAGTATAAACAGGATGACAAATATGGAATATTTTTGCCACCGACTTTGATGGTTTGTGGTTACGTTCTTAAGTTTTGACGTATTTGTGTGCTGTTGCTGTGGAAACCGTGTGGGATTGTGTGCTGTTGCTGTGGAAACTGTATGGGATTCTGTGCTGTTGCTGTGGAAACCGTGTGGTATTGTGGGCTGTGTTTGTCATCCAGGCAGTATGTGCGGGAGAAGGTGATCGGTGTGATGGGCCTGAAACCCACTGGCCAGTACTGTGAGGTGACACGCTCACGAGGCCTACGGGCGTGCAGGTAATACACACACGCACACACATACACACTCACAATAAATGTATATATACCAGGGGTTTTCAACCGGGGGTCCGTGGCCCCCTGGTGGTCCGCGACAGCATCGCAGGGGGTCCGCGACATGATGAGTCTATGTTTATCAGTTCACCATTGATTTTTACATTTTTTATAAATTCGCTTTGATATTTTTCAACACATTTCCAGATTACTCTTGAATATCGTGAAAAATAAAACAAGCTGATAATAATATAAAGGAGATTCACGCTGACAGAATGTAGCCTTGCACCTATCCAGTCCCTAACGTCACGCGCATATTATTCATAACGTACAGTCTCGCGCGCAGTTGACAAGCATTTGCATAGCCTACGTGTACTTTTGAAGTTTAGTCGAAAAAGTAATACTTTTGGTGAAGGACTGAAGTTATCTACTGTCCTTAGCTAACATTTCGTTCTAACGTCGAGTTAGCTGGTCAGAAGCACCAATGGATCGGTTTTTAGTGAGGAGAGTGACAGAGGGACAGGCTGCCACGACAGAGGGACAGGCTTCCAACAAAGCTACACGTTCACAGGATACAGGGAAACAAATTCAAAAAAGAAAAAGAAAACACAATGAGGAATACATCAAATACGGATTTACAGTGACGACAGACAGAGCAGGAGAGGAGGTAGGCTACCAATGTGTTTCGTGTGTTCAACATTACTGTCAACTGAAGCCATAAAGCCGTCGAAACTATTGCAGCAACCAGAGAATGATATGAGACTGTCGCTATCTACCATTTCGCCACGAATAGACCGGCTGTGTAGACTTCACCATGCCCAGATATTACACTGACAGGTCTCCCCTCTCTCCACGCACGCACGCACGCACGCACGCACGCACGCACGCACGCAGGCACATCAGTGGGCCGTGGATTACTTTCTAGTCAGAATGGTGGTCCCTGGGACAAAACCAGTTGAAAACCCCTGATATATACGCTCACCGCCCCACCCCCCCCCCCCCCCCCCCCCCCCCCCCCCCACACACACACACACACACACACACACAAACACAAACACATACACACAAACACAAACACATACACACAATAAATATATACTCCCTCACACACACAGCCACACAATAAATATATACTCACACACACACACACACACACACACACACACAATAAATATATACTCACACACACACAATAAATATATACTTCCACACACACACAATAAATACAGCGGGTAAAATTGAACACGTCACCATTGTTCTCAGTAAATATATTTCCAAAGGTGCTATTGACATGACATTTTCACCAGATGTTGGTAACAAACCAAGTAATCCATACATACAAAGAAACCAAAACAAATAAATTCAGAAATTAAGTTATGTGTAATAATTAGAGCTGTGAAAAATAACGCGTTAACGCGTTATGATTAAATTACAGGATTAATTAGTAAAAAAAATTAACGCATTTAACGCATGCGCAAAATAAGCTTCCAAGCTTCCAAATATACCCACAATTCCGCCCAATCTGCATTAGTAGCCGCTGTAATGGGAAGTTCGTGTTTCAAAAAAACAAAGATGGAACATTCAATAAAACCAAAGTGATATGCACACTCTGCGGGAAGACGTTATCGTTTCACCGTAGCAATAAGTACCACCTCAACGCGATGCGTGCGTTGGTCGGCGAGGGGAGTTCAAGTGGAATGCGCCAAACCACCCTCACTGAACAACGTAGGCCCCTCATTAAGTGTGCCTGTGACAAGTTGACTAGCACAGTTGCCAAATGGATTGCAAAAAGCTGGAGACCGATTAATATTGTTGACGAGGGGTTTACCGAAGTTGTGCTAGTGGCAACGGGGGATTTGAGTATCAAAGCACCGCAAAGTCGCACAATAATGACAAAAATCCACGAGCTGTATGAAGCTGAAAAGAAAAAAAAGGAAAATGACTTGGCTGCTACGAAACATCAGGCGCTGACAGGGGATCACTGGACTTCTGTGAGTAACGATAACTACCTGGGTGTAACTGCACATCTAATCACCGACGAATGGAAGTTAAAGTCGTTTACACTAACGTGCATGAAAACAGAGGAGCGCCACTTTGCAGAGGCATGTGCACAACAGTTCCAAACTGTTGCAAGCAACTGGGCAATTGAAGACAAAACGACCACTATAGGGATAGACAGTGCACGTAATATGATAGCCGCGGCTAGACTACTGTAAAAGGGCATTTAGAGGCATTAGATTGTGTCATGGTGTGGTTAATGGTTGTTTGACAAAAAATAGAAAAATGTTCAAACATCCTATAAAAACAATGGCTAAGAAGCCCAAATCATTTCTGTTTGATTTAAAAAGAAAAGAAAAATGTTTTATTCAACCATACAATGGCTAAGAAGCCCAAATTCTGTTTAGGATGAAGATTATATTAATGTTCCATATGGAATAGCAAAGATAACTGCTAAAGAACTGCTCAGTTGCAGCACCATTGTTTTTTTTTTTAATGAATAAAAAAAGAAAACATGTTAAATGTATATATCTGTCTTTTGTCATGAATCTTTTTGTTCTCACAAAAATATACCGAGAAAATATGTGATTAATCATGATTAATCCACAGAAACCTGTGATTAATCTGATTAAAAATTGTAATCATTTCACAGCCCTAGTAATAATGTGAAATAACACAGGGAAGAAAGGGAGGTGCAAAATGGCATGGAAAGCCAAGAAAACTGCTGAAATCTATCAGTAATTAGAAAGCAATCCGGCCCCTTGTCAGTGGAGATTATTATACCAACTGATGGCCTATAAATAGGTATAACATCACGGTGTGGGGCTGCTCTTCAGCATACGGTACCGGCAAACGTCACACAATTGAAGGAAGGATGAATGGGAAAATGTACCGAGAAGTTCGTGATAAAAATCTGCTGCCATCTACCAGGATGATGAAGATGAAACGACGGTGGACAATGAACAGACAAGGAAACAATGCAAGACAAGACAATGAACAGACAAGGAAACTCTCAATTGGTTTCAGACAAAGACAATGGACAGCCAAGGAAACTCTCAATTGGTTTCAGAGAAAGAAAGTAAAGCTGCTAGAATTGGCCAGCCAATCTTGAATCCAATTGAAAATCTATGTAAAGAACTGAAGATCAGAGTTCATAGAAGAGGCCCAGGGAACCTTCAAGATTTGAAGACTGTTTGTGTGGAAGAATAGGCCA
>NC_045176.1:3009834-3029834 GCF_900700415.2 Clupea harengus | reverse complement strand
TAGACATGGCACACACACACAGGAGAACATGCTTGCAATGCAATGTAAGTCTATAAATGAATGGTAATATCAATTTCCATCAAAGATATACTTTTCTTTGTGTGTGCCTGTGTGTGTCTATGTCTGTGTCTGTGTCTGTGTCTGTATCTGTGTGCGTGCGTGTGTGTGTGTGTGCGTGTGTGTGCGTGTACGTGCGTGTGTGTGCGTGTACGTGCGTGTCTGTGTGTGTGCGTGGTCAAATGGAAGGTGGTGACATGATTCAGTGTTGATCCCCTTCACTGCCCCCCCCCCCCCCCCCCCCAAGTCTAATCCTGTTGCCTCTCTCCTCATCCTCCTGTCGTCACACTCCTTCTCTCTCCCTCTTATCTGTCTCTCTCACACACACACACACACACACACACACACACTCACACACACACACACACACACACACACACACACACACACACACACACACACTCACTTGAAAACACACATGTTAGTCACTGGTGCTAATCTGCTACCATGTGCAGCATTTCATTTATGAATGGCTCTCTGTGTGTGTGTGTGTGTGTGTGTGTGTGTGTGTGTGTGTGTGCTTGCAGGGGAAAGCTGATGAGCACCATTCTGGACTGGGAGGACCCGCTGCCTGACCGTGACCTCAACAGAGCTGAAGATGCCTCCAGGTGAGTGTGTGTGTGTGTGCTGAGGAGACCTTCACGTGTGTGTGTGTTGACGAGACCTCCGGTTGAGTGAGTGTCTGTGTGTGTGCACTAAGGAGGCCTCCATGTTGGTGTGCCCCAAGTGACAGAGGTCAAAGGTCAACCCCATCCAGCGTGACCCTGACCGTCCTACTGAAGTGATGGACATGAGTATGCATAGCATTAATGAGACCTACAGGTGTGTGTGTGTGTGTGTGTGTGTGTGTGTGTGTGTGTGTGTGTGTGTGTGTGCTGAGGAGACCTACAGGTGTGTGTGTGTGTGCGTGTGTGTGTGTGTGTGTGTGTGTGTGTGTGTGTGTGTGTGTGTGTGTGTGTGCTGAGGAGACCTCCAGTTGACCGTCCGACTGAAGTGATGGACATGAGTATGCATAGCATTAATGAATATTCCATTGCTGAGTGACCTCCAGGTCAACATACATCACATGTATTATACATGAGTGTGTTGGGTCCATACAGTGTGTGTGTGTGTATGAGGATGACGCGATGAGCGTGAGAGTGTGTGTATATTAGGATGGGGCTGAGAGTGTCTGTATATTATGATGATGATGATGATGATGATGATGATAGTGAGAGTGTGTGTTTATATGAGGATGGGCTAAGAGTGAGAGTGTGTGTATATTAGGATGGGGCTGAGTGTGTGTGTATATCAGGATGACGGCGATGAGAGTGAGAGTGTGTGTATATTAGGATGGGGCTGAGTGTGTGTGTATATCAGGATGACGGCGATGATAATGATAGTGAGAGTGTGTGTATATTAGGACGGGGCTGAGAGTGTCTGTATATTATGATGACGGCGATGATGATGAGAGTGAGAGTGTGTGTATATTAGGATGACGGTGATGATGATGATAGTGAGTGTGTGTGTATATTAGGATGACGGCGATGAGAGTGAGAGTGTGTATATTACGATGACGGCGATGAGAGTGAGAGTGTGTATATGAGGAGGATGATGATGATGATAGTGAGTGTGTGTGTATATGAGGATGACGGCGATGAGAGTGAGAGTGTGTATATTACGATGACGGCGATGAGAGTGAGAGTGTGTGTATATGAGGAGGATGATGATGATGATAGTGAGTGTGTGTGTATATTAGGATGACGGCGATGATGATGATGATGAGAGTGTGTGTATATTAGGATGACGGCGATTAGGGCTGAACGATTTGGGAAAATAATCTAATTGCGATTTTTTACCAAAATATTGCGATTGCGATTTAATATGCGATTTTTTTTTTATCCTCTTTTTTTCCCCAACAAAACGTAATGAATGATTTAAATATGACCAACACAATATTAGATACATTTAGTGTAAAATATTCTTTCCCAAATTTTACATTTTTATTTAACTGCTCATTACAGAAACAAGAACAACAAATCGGTGGCTTTGCCACTGTGCATTTAAGTAATTTAAAAAAAGTAATTTTAAGTATAAACACTAGGCATGCACTTTTTAAACACTGTGTGCAAAATGTACCATCTTAAAAAAAAAGATGAGAGAAAAGAAAGTTGTTCTATATAATGCTCACTCCAATAAAAACAGTATACCTTTCAGTACCTTAAACAGTATACCTTTCGTTTTTTTTTTAGACCACGTTTTTTTTAATCGCGAACGTTGCGGTTAGAAAATCGCGTTCTATCATATCGCGATTAAATCGCAAATGCAATTAATCGTTCAGCCCTAACGGCGATGATGATGATAGTGAGTGTGTGTGTATATTAGGATGACGGCGATGATGATGATGATGATGAGAGTGTGTGTATATTAGGATGACGGCGATGATGATGATAGTGAGTGTGTGTGTATATTAGGATGACGGCGATGATGATGATAGTGAGTGTGTGTGTATATTAGGATGACGGCGATGATGATGATAGTGAGTGTGTGTGTATATTAGGATGACGGCGATGATGATGATAGTGTGTGTTTATATGAGGATGGGCTGAGAGTGTGTGTATATGATGATGATGATGATGATGAGTGTGTGTGTGTATAACGGCGATGATGATGATAGTGTGTGTTTATATGAGGATGGGCTGAGTGTGTGTGTATATGATGATGATGATGATGATGATGTGTGTGTGTGTGGATGAGGATGGGGCTGAGAGTGTGTGTATATGATGATGATGATGATGATGTGTGTGTGTGTATATGATGATGATGATGATGATGATGATGATGAGTGTGTGTATAACGGCGATGATGATGATGATGATGATGAGTGTGTGTGTGTATAACGGCGATGATGATGATGATGATGATGATGATGAGTGTGTGTATAACGGCGATGATGATGATGATGATGATGATGAGTGTGTGTGTGTATAACGGCGATGATGATGATGATGATGATGATGATGATGAGTGTGTATGGATGAGGATGGGGCTGAGAGTGTGTGTATATGATGATGATGATGAGTGTGTGTGTGTATAACGGCGATGAGGATGGGGCTGAGAGTGTGTGTATATGATGATGATGATGATGATGAGTGTGTGTATATGATGATGATGATGATGATGAGTGTGTGTGTGTATAACGGCGATGATGATGATGATGATGATGATGATGAGTGTGTGTGTGTATAACGGCGATGATGATGATGATGATGAGTGTGTGTGTGTATAACGGCGATGATGATGATGATGATGAGTGTGTGTGTGTGTATAACGGCGATGATGATGATGATGATGATGAGTGTGTGTGTGTGTATAACGGCGATGGGTAATCAGTGATGAGGGAACAGAAAGGCCATCAGGAGATGAAATTCATGAGCTTCCGCCCCGATCTGGAACCTTCCATCAACAGGCAGGAGGCTCACCTGAGATTACATCTCCCATCACAGAGCCCACGCACGCCTGCTGACTGGCAATTAGCTAGATGAAAGAGGGAAACACACACACACACACACACACACACACACACACATCTACACTTACACACACACACACACTCATGCACAACTACACTTACACACACACACACACTCATGCACAACTACACACACACACACACACACACACACACTCATGCACAACTACACTTACACACACACACACACATGCACAACTACACTTACACACACACACACTCATGCACAACTACACACACACACACACACACACACGCACTCATGCACAACTACACTTACACACACACACACTCATGCACAACTACACTTTCAAACACACACACACACTCATGCACACAAATACATCATATGGATACACACACACACACACACACACACACACACACACAAATACATCATATGGATACACACACACACACACACTCACTCTCACACCAGGGTATTTCACTACTCCATGTGCTCTCTTTGCGTGTGTGTGAGTAGCTAGTGTGTGTGTAAATGGTGTGTTATGGATGACGCATTCCGGGTGGGGGTGGGGGTGGGGGGGTTCCCAAAGTCACTAAAACTGCTTCCATTAGGCCCCTCTGAAAAGAGCACTGTGATGGCTCTGAGTTAAACAACTACACACCTGTCTGAAATCCTCCCTCTCTAGCGAAGAGCTTTGAGGAAGTGGTCATTTTGACCTCACCGCAGTACTGAAAGGGTCCCTATAAAAGCGTTAAGTGATATACGGCTGAATGCTGATTGAGGTAAAAGAGCAGTTCTGGTTTAACTAGGTCTCAGTGCTGCATCTGACACTGTAGATCAGGGGTTCTCAAACTTTTTGGGGCCAGGGACCCCTCACAGGGTAGAACATTTTGCGAGGACCCCCTCATAATCGTATCCCAAATTAAACCATATAGGCTTATCGCTATTTGTAATGTTATATGCTTTTGGACTCTTTAACTCTAAAATCATATAGTACTAATATTACAAGAGTTTTAGATAATCATTGTATTCATTTGGCATTACTTGACAGTATGTAGGATAGATTTGTAAATTATCTTTTGGAAAATGTGCTGAGAAGCTAAATAATGTTTACCTTACATAAAAACCAAATATTGATGGAATACATTTTTTTTATCAAAGCAGATTGTAGGGTTTTCCAATACAACTCAGATTGTAGGGTTTTCCAACGGAGATGATTCTGAAGATTTATTTTTAACAGACATTAACAAACATGAAATATCCACCTAATGTTATCAAAAACTGGTATCCCCGACTGACACAAAAATATGATAAACTCTTTTCAGTGGTGGTGTTAGCCTCCAGCAAGATACTAATGAAAACAACATGGTGACATCATAGCATTGATTATACACGTATAGCGTTTTCTTTCTAGAGGTTAATTTTGACAATGAACTGGGCTACATTCTTGCAGCCAAATTGAAAGCTAGATCAACGTCTTAAACGAGAATACATGCAATAGGGCGATCCGATATGCCTTCGGCTAACCTATCTTTAAAAAAGGGCCTTCTGCAACGATAAACACGACCCGTACTGATGGAAGATTAAATGCATCACTTGCAGATTATGGCAGTTAACATTACTAGCGTGAAAAGTGCGGTTTAGTTACGTTAACCACACTGCATTATGATCATTGTACTACGCATAGTCAAAATTCTGTGATGGGGAAAATCGCTTGTCGCTAAACTAGGCTAAGGATACTCGTGTTAGGCTGTATATGGGTGACCTTGGGGGTGTTCATGTTTATAATCACATTTGCTAACCTGTCGTTCTGAGAACTCTCTGAAAAGTTCGGGGTGTCTGTCTGAGAGGTGCTTAGCCATATTTGACGTGTTACCTCCCTTTGCCTGAGTGGCTTTGAAGCATGTTTTACAGACGGGTCTCTGTGTTTCGATGGGCTTTCCTTCACAGTCTGCTTCGTATCCGAAGTACTTCCAGATCTCACTTCTTTTTTTTAAACAAGCCGAGGACCCTCGGCCAGAGCTCCTGCACATGAGGCCATGTCTCCCCTGAGATCGCTCGCTGTGAGTGAATGCTGTCTGTTGCATGTGTGAGAGTTGCGCAGCCCCGCCCTTGCAGTCAATGCGTGCAGGCAGCCTGACAGGGAGCGGAACAGTGAGTGCGCTCTGATTGCGTGCTATTTTAATGAAGTAACTATACTTATACCTTTCAAAACTGTTCTAGTACCGGTACACCGTGTAACATTAGTCTACATGTTTTGTATACTGTATTGCAATAAAAAAAAAAAAAAATTTAAATAAAAAAAAAAAAAAAAACTTTGGAAGCCAGACTTTTTCGCGGACCCCCAGGCAAGGCGTGGCGGATCCCAGTTTGAGAACCGCTGCTGTAGATCACAGAATACTGCTGGAGATGTTGGGACATTGGGAAGGGCTCTCCTGAACTGTGTGTGTGTGTGTGTGTGTTACAGGCGTGCTGATGTGGCCATTACGTTGGGGACGTCTCTTCAGATAAAGCCCAGCAGTGACCTGCCTCTCATCACCAAACGCAAGGGAGGAAAACTAGTCCTCATCAACTTACAGCCCACCAAATACGTGAGTCTGTCTCTCTCACACACACACACACACACACACACACACACACACACACACACACACACACACACACACACACACACACACACACACACACACTAGTCCTCATCAACTTACAGCCCACCAAATACGTGAGTCTGTCTCTCTCTCACACACACACACACACACACACACACACAAACCCCGAACCCCAACATAATTTCAACATGTTTGTGCAAACCTGTGCATGTGTGTGTGTGAGAGAGACAGTGGGTGTGTCCAATGCCCATCCTAATGAGAGTTCACCAGTCGAACCCCAACATCACTTCAACATGTTTGTGCAAACCTGAGTTGAGGGTCGGGGATCCCCCCTGTAGGTTGTACACACTTTTCTGTATGTGTGTGTGTGTGTCTGTCTGTCTGTCTGTCTGTGTGTGTGTGTCTGTGTCTGTGTGTCTGTGTCTGTGTGTCTGTGTGTCTGTGTGTCTGTGTGTCTGTGTGTCTGTGTGTCTGCGTCTCTGTGTGTGTGTGTGTGTCTGTGTGTCTGTGTGTCTGTGTGTGTGTGTGTGTGTGTGTGTCTCTGTGTCTGTGTCTGTGTCTGTGTGGCTGTGCGTCTGTGTGTGTGTGTCGTGGTCAAATGGGAGGTGGTGACATGATTCAGTGTGTATCCCCTTCACTGCACCCCCCCCACCCCCCACCCCCCAAGTCTAATCCTGTTGCCTCTCTCCTCATCCTCCTGTCGTCACACTCCTCCTCTCTCCCTCTTATCTGTCTCAGTCACACACACACACACACACACACACACACACACACACACACACACACACACACAAACTTGAAAGCACACGTGTTAGTCACTGGTGCTAATCTGTTTACCATGTGCAGCATTTAATTTATGAATGGCTCTGTGTTGTGCCTTCTCATAGATGTGTGTGTGTGTGTGTGTGTGTGTGTGTGTGTGTGTGTGTGTGTGTGTGTGTGTGTGTGTGTGTGTCTATATTATTGTGCTCTGATGACCGAGAGTGTGACAGGCAGACATAGTTTCATAGTCAAATGGACAAAACTGAGAGCTGTCAATGATCACTGAGAGCTGTCAATCATCTTCCTCCTTCCAGGACAAGCATGCTGACCTCGTTATCCATGGTTACGTGGACGAGGTCATGGGTCAGCTGATCAAGTGCCTGGGGATGGACATCCCCGAGTGGGAGGGGCCAACGATGTGTGAGACCTCCCCCGGAGACCCTTTTGACCCGCCCCTCAGCAAACTCAAAGAAGAGGTGAAGACGGAGGAGGAGGAGGAGAAGAAGAAGGGATCAGGGGTGGTGAAGAAAGAGGAGGAGAAGAAGGGATCGGGAGTGGTGAAAAAAAAGAAAAAAGGCAGAGCGATAAAGGGAGTGGCAGCTGTCAAACGAGAGCAGGAAGAACCGCCCTCAGAGACTCTTCCAAAGAGCGAACCTGCAGCAGAGACGGACAGCAGCTCTGAGCCAATGAGAACACAATCTGCCCACAATGAGGCGGAGTCGGTTAATGGTGCAGAACCGGATCCTTCCTGTCTGTCCGAGCGCGCTGATCAGCCGTCCCAACCCAAGAAAGCCCGGACTAAGCCTGCTGCAACGTAAACACACCGTACTACACACAAAACACACACACACACACACACACACACACACACACACACACACACACAGACTCAGACTGCATCCAGACACACTGCTCGGACTGCACAGCAGGTGCTGGAGAAAATGCACATCTCACAAACTCTTTTTTACCACAGGGGTGATCGGCATCAAGCCACACACACACACACACACACACACACACACACACACACACACACACACAGACACATTTCTGCATGCATACTCAAGGGGAAACTTGCAGACTGAGACTGGACTGTGGTCAGCTGCTCCCTTGAGCTGCTCAGAGTCTCTGTCTGAGTAACAGCACCTCACCCTCATTACCCCTCCTCCTCCTCTCTCACTACCCCTCCTCTCATTACCCCTCTTCTCATTACTGCATCCAAGCCCTCATTCTCCTTCTCTGTCTGGTGGTAGTTTGGACTTCAAAGATGGCCTCTTACTCAGAGTGCCCCCTCCTGGTCCATTGTGTGTGTCCCACTCTGCAGGTCGTCTGGGGATACTCCGGTGGAACGTTCCGGATCATTTTGCGCTGTGTGTTTGTGTCCTCGAGCATGTGTAGTCTGCGTCACTACACACACTACACTGTGTGTGACTACACACACACACTGTGTGACCTTGATTTTTATGTGTGAATTGTAAAAAGAATCCCACTGCCTTTTCTAGTTTACCTCACAGGACTATTGATGAATAAACAAATCCATAAAAACAGCCTTCCCCGTTGTTCTTATGTTGTATTTGTGTGTGTGTATGTATGTGTGTGTGTGTGTGGGGGGGGGGGGGGGGTTTGGGGGGGGGTTGGGGCTGTCATTTCCGAGCTTTCAGAAATAGCTTTAAATGCAGCACAAAGCCCATCCGGTATTTATCCGGTAATAAGCCACCCTACTGGGAAAATGATAGGTCTCGAAGAGGCAGAAGCACACACTGTGGTATCATGAGAGGCTTTACCACTGAGCTGGGTGTAGGGCAGTGCGAAATCAACAGGACAGAGCCGGCAAAAGTGCTTTCAAACGAGGATCAGGTTTATTCACCAACACAAAGTCTTTCAGGAAGCAAACATAAAAGTTCTTCACTCACATCCTACCCACTGTAGTTGCAGCTTAAAGTTCCTCCGTCCAGGTTCTTCCCGGCTTGGGGCTAGCCTTCCCCCTTCCGGATGCGGCTTAGCAAGCGATTCAGCAAGCGCTTCCACAACGGCTTCACCTGCACGTCAAGGGCTCTCTGTTCTCCCTCCTGGCTCTTCCTGCTCTCGTGGCTCGCTCTCTCACAACAGGCACCGCCTGTCTTAAATGCCCCTTCCATCAGGTGCCTTAAGCACCTACACCTGGTTGGGTGCTGCTGCATTCTGGGAGATGTAGTGCAACTGGCAGCCATCTGGTGGTGTGGCAGCCAGACCTCCACACGAACCCCACACCCCTCTGCTAGCTGGCCCACCGTGATGCCACAACACACACGTGTGCATTTAAATGCATCTTACACACTTCTCTCTCACACACACACACCATGCACATTCATCATTATAACATTGGAAAAAGAATTTCCGTTGTGTGTGCAGATGAAAGTTGATTGATGTAGGTCTATTGTTGGAGAGGATAAATGTTAAGCAATGTATGTGTGCGTAGATGTTGATGTTAAGTGTGTGTGTGTGTGTTTGTGTGTGTGTGTGTGTGTGTGTGTGTGTGTGAGAAGGATGAACTTGAACTCTATGAACACCCCTAAGGCAGACAGGATCTCTCCTTCAGAATGCAGATTCCCCTTGGTTAGGATTCTGGTTCTGAGCTCGTGTTCCGCTGATGCGCCTGGCAGTGGATCACAGGCCCGAGCCTTCGTCTGGGTCACTATGGAGACGACCTCAGTATAGAGGCCTGCTCTCACAGGCAGGCCAGGGCAGGGCAAGGCAGGAGATCCCTTCATGAATTAAAGATCCCTTCATGAATTACAGATCCCTTCATGAATTACAGATCCCTTAATGAATGTGAGATCCCTTAATGAATTAAAGATCCCTTCATGAATTACAGATCCCTTAATGAATGTGAGATCCCTTAATGAATTTGAGATCCCTTAATGAATTAAAGATCCCTTAATGAATGTGAGATCCCTTAATGAATTAAAGACCCCTTAATAAATTAGAGATCCCTTGATGAATTTGAGATCCCTTAATGAATGTGAGATCCCTTAATGAATTAGAGATCCTTTAATGAATTAGAGATTCCTTGATGAATTAGAGATTCCTTGATGAATTAAAGATCCCTTCATGAATTACAGATCCCTTCATGAATTACAGATCCCTTAATGAATTACAGATCCCTTAATGAATTTGAGATCCCTTAATGAATTTGAGATCCCTTAATGAATTAAAGACCCCTTAATAAATTAGAGATCCCTTGATGAATTTGAGATCCCTTAATGAATTAAAGATCCCTTCATGAATTACAGATCCCTTAATGAATTTGAGATCCCTTAATGAATTAAAGACCCCTTAATAAATTAGAGATCCCTTGATGAATTTGAGATCCCTTAATGAATTAAAGATCCCTTCATGAATTAGAGATCCCTTCATGAATTTGAGATCCCTTAATGAATTAAAGACCCCTTAATAAATTAGAGATCCCTTGATGAATTTGAGATCCCTTAATGAATGTGAGATCCCTTAATGAATTAGAGATCCTTTAATGAATTAGAGATTCCTTAATGAATTTGAGATCCCTTAATGAATTAAAGACCCCTTAATAAATTAGAGATCCCTTGATGAATTTGAGATCCCTTAATGAATGTGAGATCCCTTAATGAATTAGAGATCCTTTAATGAATTAGAGATTCCTTGATGAATTAAAGATCCCTTAATGAATTAGAGATCCCTTCATGAATTAGAGATCCCTTAATGAATTTGAGATCCCTTCATGAATTTGAGATCCCTTAATGAATTAAAAATCCCTTAATGAATTCGAGATCCCTTAATGAATTCAAGATCCCTTAATGAATTTGAGATCCCTTAATGAATTTGAGATCCCTTGATGAATTAAAGATCCCTTCATGAATTTTAGATCCCTTAATGAATGCCACCCAGCCCGACTCCAAACCCAGATGCCAGTTTGTATGAATGAATGTGTGTGTGTGTGTTTTAGCGTAATCAATAGTGTGTTCAATTTAGGGGGAAACAGACACAAATATGAACCATTCAAAATGACTGCCCTTTCAATTCGTCAGTAGAAGCAGTCAATCCATCCCCTCACCCGCTCTCCCATCTACCCAGCATCCCTCTCTGCCTCTATCCCCCGCCGTAACCAAGCGCACCCAGCCACGGGGATTGATGGCGAAACTCCCATAATGCTCTGCTGCTTCCTGATGGAGGTGGTTATGGGGCAGGTCTGGATCCTTCCCATCAGCCATCAGGAGGGTCCCTGTGTGTGTGTGTGTGTGTGTGTCCCTGTGTGTGTGTGTGTGTGTGTGTGTGTGTGTGTGTGTGTGTGTGTGTGTGTGTGTGTGTGTGTGTGTGTGCTAAAAGCCAGACTGGCGGCGGATGCTTATGAATAGCCTGCCGCTCCTTCACAAGCTCATTCATGCACACATACCGGAGCGCACCGGCCCTTTGATGGATGTCCTCACCTCCCCCTCTTCCTCCTCCTGCTGGGATTGTGTGTTTCATCTCCAGTATGAACCAGGGGGCCAGCAGGGACCAAAGCAATCTCTCACATGCTTGGGAGAAGGTCTCATGTTTCTGCAGGACAATTCAGGCCAGTCTTACACACACACACACACACACACACACACACACACACACACACACACACACACACACACACACACACACACACACACACACACACACACACACAGTAATGGTGAAGCAGCTCTTGTGCTAATAGTGTATTTCATGAAAGAAAGAGCGCCCTGAGGAGCAGAGGCTCCAACCCTGCCTAGGTCTGTCTGTGATTGGACCCGTCTGTGATTGGGCGCGTCTCTGATTGGCCCGTCTCTGATTGGCCCGTCTGTGATTGGGCGCGTCTCTGATTGGCCCGTCTCTGATTGGCCTGTCTCTGATTGGGCCGTCTCTGATTGGGCCCGTCTCTGATGGGGCCCGTCTCTGATGGGGCCCGTCTCTGATGGGGCCCGTCTCTGATTGGCTCGTCTCTGATTGGCTCGTCTCTGATTGGCCCGTCTCTGATTGGCTCGTCTCTGATTGGCCCCGTCTCTGATTGGGCCCGTCTCTGATTGGGCCCGTCTCTGATTGGCCCGAGCTCCCGGTCCCAGCTGCAGTCTGGACCCATTCCCTGCAGATGACCTCAGATGACCTCTGGAGTGTGTGTGCTGTGTTCTGTGTTCTGTGTTCCCTGGGCTGCCCAGTGCTCTGACGGAATGGACCCCTTATCCAGAACTGGATATATCCAAGGCGATGGGCGACGTGCGTGCGCCCTGGCCTGGCACAGGAACCAGCAGAGATGATTGGTTCGACAGCCCTGAGTTTCCTTGGGGGGGGGGGGGGGGGGCTGTCTACGCACGCACGCACGCACGCACGCACGCACGCACGCACGCACGCACGCACGCACGCACGCACGCACGCACGCACGCATCAACTATGAAAAGCCAAAGCCAGTGATGTTGATTAGAGATATGGCTAGCTTCAGTCAAAGGCTCCAGGTTTGTGAGTGCGAGTGTGTTTGGGTGGGAAGGTGTGAGAATCGGAGATGTGAGACCTTTTTTGTGTGTGTATGTGTAGAAGTGTATGAGTAGACGTGTGTGTATGTGTAGAAGTGTGTGTATGTGTGTGTGTGTGTGTAGACTTGTGTGTGTATGTGTAGAAGTGTGTGTATGTGTAGAAGTGTATGTGTAGACGTGTGTGTGTATGTGTAGAAGTGTGTGTTATTACTCCTGCCCTTTTATGGCCTCTCTGTTGCCATGGAGAGTTTATGTTTGTTTTCAACCCCAGAGGATCAGCTGGCTGTGGACTGGACTGGTGTGAATGTGTGAATTTCTTTCCTACTGTGAGGCGCATTGTGTTACCTCCGTTTATGAAATACACCGTACAAATAAAGTTTGATTTGATTTGAATGTAAGCCTAAGTGTGTGTTCGTGCGTGTGAATGTAAGCCGAAGTGTGTGTTTGTGTGTGTGAATGTAAGTGTGTGTTTGTGTTTGTGTGTGTGAATGTAAGCCTAAGTGTGTGTTTGTGTGTGTGAATGTAAGCCGAAGTGTGTGTTTGTGTGTGTGAATGTAAGCCCAAGTGTGTGTTTGTGTGTGTGAAGACTTTGGAGGCACTGGAGTCAGACATCTGTGACACTTAAGTATATTAAAGACACTTAAGTATATAAAAGAGTGTGTGTGTGTGTGTGTGTGTGTGTGTGTTAAGTATATCAAAGAGGCGTCATTGAGATTCTGAATATCTCTGTTGTTCAGCTGGTGAAGCCTCCATGTCATAAATTAGGTAAGCCTTCATTAATGTAATACATACTGCTTTCATCTCTCTCTCTCTGCCTTTCTCTCTGTTTCTCTGTCTCTCTCTCTGTCTCTTTCTCTGTTTCTCTCGCTCTCTTTTTCTCTCTTTCTCTCTCTCTCTCTCTCTCTCTCTGGCTTTTCACACAGTCTTGGTCACCCTACCAAGTGCATGACTCTTGTTCGCCCAGGGATCATTCCCTGTCCGCTGAGCATGTCCCATTGGAAAAGTGAGTGATTCCCTGTCCGCTGAACATTCCCAATGGAAAAGTGAGTGATTCCCTGTCCGCTGAACATTCCCAATGGAAAAGTGAGTGTTTCCCTGTCCGCTGAGCATGTCCAATGGAAAAGTGAGTGATTCTCCATGAGGACAGGATGGGCGCTGATCCCCAGGAGTCTGCTGTGCATCCCCTTTAGGCAGCCAGCCACATCCAAATCATGATTGAAGGATTTTTCATGGTTGTCCTTAGCTGTTGTTGTGAGGGCAAGGCTAGCTCAACTACCCAGGGACCAAGCCCAACATAGTCACGCTGGCGTCTTACCCCAGGACCCAGCACCACACAGACACACTGGCATCCTACCCAAGGACCCAGCACCACACAAACACCCCAGGACCACACAGACACCCCAGGACCCAGCACCACACAGGCACCCCAGGACCACACAGACACCCCAAAGACCCAGCACCACACAGACAGGCTGGCATCCTAACCCAGGACCCACCCCACACAGACACCCCAGGACCCAGCACCACACAGACAGGCTGGCATCCTAACCCAGGACCAGCCTCACACAGACCAAGACAGCATTTCAGTGTTTCAGTATGGAAACTCATGATACACTCTATGGTATAGCAGGCTATAAAAAGAGACCGTGGGGCCGTACCCAGCCTCTTATCTGGGTCGTCACAGTAACACATCAACATCTCAACCAATGTCCTCCTTTAGGAACTGGTATGTATGCATTTTGAAGGGCAGTGCCTTAAAAAGGCACACAAGTGTTCAAGGTCCGATCATATTGTGTCTTAGAAAGTGAACTATGTGTGTAATGTGTTGTGAAGTGTTGAAGAGTGATAGGTTTTAGAAATTGTGTGACGTAAAAAGTTTGTGTATAAGCAGTTTTAAAAAACAAAACCTGCACAGACTCAGTTTAGTTGTTGTAGTCCTACGTAACCCCATTCAGGAACTACAATTCAATTAAAGTTGTATGTCATATACTAAATGTCTAATCATGAACTACATATCCATTAAAGTTGTACGTCATATACTAAATGTGTGTGTGCATGTGTGTGTGATTGTGTGCGCGTGTGAGTCGGTGTGTGTGTGTGTGTGTGTGAGTGGGTGTGTGTGGTCTTACGTCATATGTGTGTGGGTGCGTGTGTGTATGTGTGTGTGTGTGTGTGTGTGTGTGTGTATGTGTGTGTGTGTGTGTGTGTATGTGTGTGTGTGTCCTTCCAGCTCTCAGCCAGATCATCTGGCTTTGAATCAGGGAACACAGAGAGCTGGAATCAGTCCATGCCAGCCTTCACCCTCTCCTTGCCAGCGAGGACACCTGATTGGACGATTTGGCTCAGTATGCGCTGATGAGGAGAGTGGGAGCAGCTACATACCTCAGGCGTCTCACGTAGCCGGAACCACAGGCCGCGTGTGTGTTTGCGTGTGTGTGTGTGTTTGTGTGTGTGTGTGTGTGTGTGTGTGTGTGTGTGTGTGTGTGTGTGTGTGTGTGTGTGTGTGTGTGTGTGTGAAGCCCGAGTCCAGTCTGCTGACTTGAGGTGAGGTAAGAATAGGCTTAGATCCTGGGTTAGGGTTCAGGTCAGGTTAGGGTTAATTTTGTCAACAGTTAGGTGGCAGTCTGGAATTTGGCTCAGATGCCAGTGATGTGAAAGGAGTGGTGTGTTTGTGATGAAGCTACTGACAGTAGAGCAGGTCTGTGACCAGTGTTTGTGTATATGTAAATGTCAGTGTGTGTGTGTGTGTGTGTGTGTGTGTGTGTGTGTGTGTGTGTGTGTGTGTGTGTGTGTGTGTGTGTGTGTGTGTGTGTGTGTGTGTGTGTGAAATTTACCAGTGTGTGGGTATATGCTTGGGTGGGGAGTGTCAGCGGTGGCCCTGGTGTAAACAGGTTAACCTTGTCATGTGAATGTGTAGTATATGCAGTGTGTGTGTATGTGTGTGTGTGTGTGTGTGTGTGTGTGTGTGTGTGTGTGTGTGTGTGTGTGTGTGTGTGTGTGTGTGTGTGTGTGTGTGTGTGAAATTGAGTGGAGACATATTCACTCATTTACTCACGTTCCGCCGCCTCTGAAATCTGTTTTGGCAAATCACCTGTAGTCATGACAACAGCTTCCTCAAGTGTTCCGAGTCCAGTTGTCCCAGACCAGATGCCCTCCTCACACCTCTCCACCTCCTGAGTGAGATAGAAACACCTCCTCTAGAGAGGGAGGGAGAGAGAAAGAAAAGAGAAGAGAGAGAGGGAGAGAGGGAGAGAGAGAGAGCGATGAATGCCTCCTGCAGAGAGAGGTGGTGTGAGAGAGAGAGAGAGAGTGAGCGAGAGAGAGAGAGAAGAAGAAGATGGAGATCAAGTGAGGGAGAGAGAGAGTGAGAGTGATAGAGAGAGAGAGAGAAGAAGAAGAAGATGGAGATCAAGTGAGGGAGAGAGAGAGAGAGTGAGAGAGAGAGGGAGCGAGAGAGTGAGAACGAGAGATACAAAAATGGAGGGGGAGGTGGAGAGAGAGTGAGGCAGAGAGAGTGAGAGAGAGAGAGAAGAGGAAAGAGGGGGAGTGAGAGAGAGAGAGAAGAGGAAAGAGGGGGAGTGAGAGAGAGAGAGAAGAGGAAAGAGGGGGAGTGAGAGAGAGAGAGAAGAGGAAAGAGGGGGAGTGAGCGAGAGAGAGAGTGAGAGAGAGAGAGAGAGAGAGAAGAGGAAAGAGGGGGAGTGAGCGAGAGAGAGAGTGAGAGAGAGAGAGAGAGAGAGAAGAGGAAAGAGGGGGAGTGGAGAACTGTGTGGGTATCAGAGCTGCCATGGGGGTCACAGGCAGTGATGTGAACATATTTAGCTCCTCCATTCTCTGGTGCCCAGGAGGGGCTGGTCTCACCACGGGTTAATTACATGCAAATATAACCAACTTCCTCTTGCTTTAAAATCACTTACATATTCCACACTTGTCTGATGTCTCACACACACACTCACACGCAGTGATACACACACACACACACACACACACACACACACACACGTCTGTTTCGACATACATATTCCCTCCTTGACTGGTAAGGAGAATTAATGTCCCTGTAATCCCTGTGTGTGTAGAGGATACATGTGTTTGTGTGTGTGTGTGTGTGTGTGTGTGTGTGTGTGTGTGTGTGTGTGTGTGTGTGTGTGTGTGTAGAGGATACATGTGTTTCTTTGCCTCCTGGCACATCAGAGATTAAACATAAGACAGTAAATATAAGACATTATTATATGGCAACGACAGTACGAGCGTTCTGATTGGCTAATGCATAGTCAAGCCACCTGCATATTGCCCTCCGATGAAAATGTCCAAATAAGCGAAAGCAAAAGCGATCAGTCTGAGTTTTACTATCCAGACGAAAATCCAGACGAAAATCAACAGCCAGGAGGACATTTTTAACTTTATAAAAGAGCATAAAAGTTTAAACACTGAGAAAAAAACATTCTTAAATTGAACGCGCGTTCTCGTACTCCTGGATTTGCATACACACACGCCCCACTAGCTCCTTATAAGGGCACGCAGCCGTAGTGACATGTGCAGTCAGAACCGACAGAATCCACGCAAAAGCAACTCGAAAGCAACACAATCGACAGTCATGTCAAAGCAAACACCATTGGTGCACAGGTCAGTAAACGCCGACCTAACTTCACCGGTGCAGAGGTGGAGGTACTGTCGCAGATGTAGTTGTGTCCATTCTATTCCACTATGGCTATATCCACTCGATTGAGTTTAGTGCTTATTTATTTATTCACTTACATTTGCAGTGTTCGTGTAGTGCTTTTATTTATTTTTCAGGACATCACGATGCTTCGTAGAATCATGACTATAAATGTGAAACGTAATTGTTAATGATACAAATATTCTCGTATTTATTATTATTATTATTATTATTATTATTATTATAATTATTTAAATCCGAGGATGTCTGTAGAATTGATGTGAACGCAATCACCAACGATTTCTCACAAATTCAGCCCTTAAGAACAATCTGGCCGATTTACGACTGCTATTTAGCGTTTTTAAATTCGGGTCTAAGTTAAGAATGAATCCCAGATGAGAAAACTTTTGTGAATGCCAGAACGGCGTAAGTGGAGTTAAGAAGACATTTCTTCATAACTTGTTCTTAACTGCGTTCGAGAATAAGGCCCATTGTAACTTGAAGTCAGCAAGTAACTGTTTGCTACGCAACACCTGAAACACATTGTGTCGTGAGAAGACTTGAGAGCTCAACAAAACTACATGTTTTCTATTTACAATTATCATTTATTTTCATTTACAAAATGAAAGGAGAGAAAAATGCCATATAATAAACAACTTTCTAACCTCATTCCGGGAAATATCAAACTTCGTTTAAGGCCTGTTAAAGGTGAAAATGGTGAAACAGTCTGTTAAAGGTTAAAGGTGAAATAGCCTTGACAGACTCAAGCGTCTGGGAAGAGGCAGTGTAATTTGTGTGACGTGAATAAATGCTCAGTCAGCAGTAAACAAATGTCATCCATGATGTAGATACACAATAATTACTTTTTCTGTTATTTCTATTCCCATACTGTATTCTAATTACACCAAGGCAGAAGAGCGCATTCCCCACCAAATATCTTTTTTTCTATTCAGGGTGGTCCAGGATTTCAAACTCATCAAACATAAACATAGCTGGCAACCCTCATATCATAAGCACTCCCCATAGACCACTGGTCACTGCAGCTCCAAATCTTATGCACTCCCCACTCATGTAGGCTACTGGTCACTGCTGCTCATTCCCCACTCATGTTAGCTACTGGTCACTGCAGCTTCATGTCTTATGCATTCCCCACTCATGTAGACTACTGGTCACTGCAGCTCCATATCTTATGCATTCCCCACTCATGTTAGCTACTGGTCACTGCAGCTTCATATCTTATGCACTCCCCACTCATTTAGGCTACTGGTCACTGCTGCTCATTCCCCACTCATGTATGCTACTGGTCACTGCAGCTCAATATCTTATGCATTCCCCACTCATGTTAGCTACTGGTCACTGCTGCTCCATATCTTATGCATTCCCCACTCATGTAGACTACTGGTCACCGCTGCTCATTCCCCACTCATTTAGGCTACTGGTCACTCCTGCTCTTGCGTTTTACACCTCAGGTTATGTCCCTGTCACTCCTATGCCCCATATTATTAGTATATCTACACACGCAGTCACCAGTAGCCTCATGTTACTCAAATGAATACCTTTATATGCCCTCTCTCTCCCGTTGATCCAGTGCTCAGCTCAGCTAAACAGACTTTCATTCACCTGTTCCGCCGGTGTTCCGCCGGTGTTCTGCCGGTGTTCTGGGTGCGGTTCTGCCGGTGTTCCACCGGTGTTCCGCCGGTGTTCTGCCGGTGTTCTGGGTGCGGTTCTGCTGGGGTTCTGCTGGGGTTCTGGGTGCGTCGACTGCACCAATTAACCAACAGTCTGCTCCCAGAATAATACAAACATGTAAAAGCCATATGAAGGATTACATCACAAAGCATTAGCATAGTTACCAGAGACGAACCTAATAAGCTTAAGATCCTTAAGATCTTTATTCCTATTACCTTGCTGCTATTACACCTGAATTTATCTTATCATTCTTTTGCATCACCACCCCGTACGTAGGCTATGCTATTAGGGAAAGGCGTGAAGAAGCTTATTAAAACACCCAAGACTTTCATGTCCAAAGAAGACAAGAAGACAAAATAGAGCTGACCTCTTCTGCTCCCCCAAGCCGCACCGCAACAAGTGCCAGAATGTCTGCTGCAATATTTACCATTTCAGCACCGATGTAAGCAAGTTGCAATTGAGCTCCATTAGAAGAATTTAGATTATTAAATTGAATATGTATCACGTGTTACATATATTTGGACATTTTATATTCTAGGCCTAGATCAATTCTCCATAATGGATGTGAGAGGGGCATTATTGATCTTGACAAAAGTAACGTTTTACGAGTAAACACTTGTTCTGTTCTCTTTTTACAGGCTCAACATCAGTTTAACAGTCAGTTCAAGGCACGTGGCTAAGGCATGGTAAAGCAGGTCTGCCAAGGTAGAATTATGTGTCAATGCATTTAATTACTGAGAACCACAGAGGAAGCGCTACTGTTTATTACTTGTAGAAAGAAAACAGTAGTGACTGCTCTAAAACACAGGTCCGCTGGGTCAGTGTACTAACAGAATGGACATGTAATATGTAATGTATATGTAATAACATTGTAATATTGTAATCACAGACACACGCATCTCAAACATACACACACACATCTCAAACAAACACACACACATCTAAAAACATACACACACATCTCAAACATACACACACATCTCAAACATACACACACATCTCAAGACATACACACATCCTGCTCTCCAGAATCACAAATTCTCTTGTTGAAAACACACACATCTCAAACATACACACACATCTCAGGCAGACACACACATCTCAAACAAACACACACATCTCAAACATACAAACACACATCTCAGAGATACACACACATCTCAAACATACACACACATCTCAAAGATACACACACATCTCAAACATACACACATCCTGCTCTCCAGAATCACAAACTCTCTTGTTAAAAAAACACACA
>NC_045176.1:2989834-3004834 GCF_900700415.2 Clupea harengus | reverse complement strand
AGTACACACAGACACACTTAACCTCACAAGTACACACAGACACACTTAACCTCACAAGAACTGCATACTCACTGACACACTGTTATGTGTTCTTAGGAGCGGATCTAACAATTGCACTTATCACCTTACACAGCCTCATAAAAAACATCTACATAAAGACACATACACATTCACACACACCACACACAAGTACACACACACACATACACATACACACAAACCACACACACACACACATTTTGTATTGATATGAGTCCAATCTGATCTGTTTGTGTTGAAATGAGTCTGATATGATCTGTTTGTGTTGATATGAGTCTGATATGATCTGTTTGTTTGTATTACTTGTTTGTTTGTATTGTCAACAAGTCCACATACAGACCCTCTCATCTTCTGCTATTCAATGCCGCCCTCTCTTTCTCTCTCTCTCCCTCTCTTTCTGTCTCCCTCTCTTTCTGTCTCCCTCTCTTTCTCTCTCTCTCCCTCTCTTTCTGTCTCCCTCTCTTTCTCTCTCCCTCTCTTTCTGTCTCCCTCTCTTTCTGTCTCCTTCACATTGCTGCTCTGCTTCCTTGTTTGCTGCTCCTCCCTCACTCTCTCTCTCTCCTTCACTCTCTCTCTCTCTCCCCCTCTCTCTCTCTCTCTCCTTCACTCTCTCTCTCTCTCTCCCCCTCTCTCTCTCTCCTTCACTCTCTCTCTCTCTCTCCCCCTCTCTCTCTCTCCTTCACTCTCTCTTTCCCCTACTCTCTCTCTCCCCCTCTCTCTCTCTCTCTGGATCAATCCCAATCTCAATCTCTCTCTTATTTCCCCACGTTCTGCCTGTTTCTCTTTTCTTCTGTCTCCGCTTCTCTCGATTCCTTTATCAAGCTCTAGATCTCTCTCCCTCACATACACTCTCTCAAATGTCCTCGCTCTCTCCCTCTCACTCACATTCACTCTCTCAAATGTCCTCGCTCTCTCCCTCTCACTCACATTCACTCTCTCAAATGTCCTCGCTCTCTCCCTCTCACTCACATTCACTCTCTCAAATGTCCTCGCTCTCTCCCTCTCACTCACATTCACTCTCTCAAATGTCCTCGCTCTCTCCCTCTCACTCACATTCACTCTCTCAAATGTCCTCGCTCTCTCCCTCTCACTCACATTCACTCTCTCAAATGTCCTCGCTCTCTCCCTCTCACTCACATTCACTCTCTCAAATGTTCTCTCTCTCTCCCTCTCACTACAAAAGATCAGAGAAGAACTACACGCCAACTCCAGGTTAACGCGGCAAAACACAACCGTGCTTGAAATTCTCACTGCCATGAATGGAGGCATTTGTGTCATGCTTGGTACTGACCAATGTTGCACATATGTCCCTGATAACACCCGAGATGGGAAAGACTTAGATCTGATCCTACAAAAGATGCAAAAAGTTGTCCAACAGAATGCCTGATGGGGAACAGGGCCTTCAAGGACAGAGCAAAGAGGCCTTGTTCGAATGTTATCTGAAGCCTAGGCGAGCTAATGACACACACACAGTCGACACCCACTATGTTGGCCTACAAATGCAAAGTATACAAATGTGTGATGAGAAATATGATGACATTTTAAATGATTAACTTATGGAGTGATGTTCAGTAAATGATCTCTGTTCCGAAAATCAATGTGATTAAGCTCAGAGTGATGATTTTGAAGTTATCCATTGAAATTGATAATTGACGAATTAAGAAAGATGATTTGTGATTGTGATTGTGATTTTGAATTATCCATTGAAACGGATAAAAGGAGGGACTGATGGAGATCATTTCCAAACACTGTTAATGACTTAAGAATATAATAATCAAGTGCCTTGTATTATTAATTACCTTATATGAATCATGTACTTATGTAAGCAGGAACATGGCTTTTCTGTGTTTCTGCGTGTGTGTAACTTAGAATATTAGGTGCCACTTAGTCTGCATATGTACAAGAGCATGTTTAGACCAGAAGTGATAAGAAGGTTCGAACTGTGCTTCTTCCGACCTTGCAAAACTTCCATCCTTGCCTCGGATATCAGAAATCCACCACGTGGTTATCTCGCATTCACTCTCTCAAATGTTCTCTCTCTCTCCCTCTCACTCACATTCACTCTCTCAAATGTTCTCTCTCTCTCCCTCTCACTCACATTCACTCTCTCAAATGTTCTCTCTCTCTCCCTCTCACTCACATTCACTCTCTCAAATGTTCTCTCTCTCTCTCACTCACATTCACTCTCTCAAATGTTCTCTCTCTCTCTCACTAACATTCACTCTCTCAAATGTTCTCTCTCTCTCCCTCTCACTCACATTCACTCTCTCAAATGTTCTCTCTCTCTCTCTCTCTCACTCACATTCACTCTCTCAAATGTTCTCTCTCTCACTCACATCCCCACACTTAGTCAGGATCATCTGCAGACGTCACTGAAATTACATATGTCAAACCATTTTAAAGAAATACACAAATACATCATAACATTCACTGTCTCAAATGTTCTCTCTCTCACTCTCATCCCCACACTTAGTCAGGATCATCTGCAGACGTCACTGAAATTACATATGTCAAACCATTTTAAAGAAATACACAAATACATCATAACATTCACTCTCTCAAATGTTCTCTCTCTCTCTCTCTCACTCACATTCACTCTCTCAAATGTTCTCTCTCTCACTCTCATCCCCACACTTAGTCAGGATCATCTGCAGACGTCACTGAAATTACATATGTCAAACCATTTTAAAGAAATACACAAATACATCATAACATTCACTCTCTCAAATGTTCTCTCTCTCTCTCTCTCTCTTACTCACATTCACTCTCTCAAATGCTCTCTCTCTCTCTGATGTTCCCTCTCTCTTTCTCCCTCCTCCCTTCTTCCTCTCTCTGTGTCTCTAAAGTGCCTCCCCAGGCTGGTGGCGTACAGGTCTTAAGTCCACTCAGGAGATCAGCACTGAAGATCACTCCTCTGTCTGACATCTGCTCTCTATGCTGGTTGTAGTGGTGAGTCTCCCAGGCAGCGTGCGTTAGCATTGTTAGCCTTGTAATGTAACCGGCATTGTCCACAGCCAGGCAACACGCTCGTACCTGAGCATCATAGCATCCTCTGGGCATGGTAGCTACACAGGGCCAGTGCACAGTCTAATCCAGAATGACTGGGACCTTTGATCTGTCAGTGAACAAGCTAACCGGCTAGCTCAGCTGATCTGTAATACCGCTGCTCTGTCAGTGCGCATGCTAACAGGCTAGCTCAGCTGCACTGTCAGTGAACACGCTAACAGGCTAGCTCAGCTGCACTGTCAGTGAACACGCTAACAGGCTAGCTCTGCTGCTAAACGTCTGCAACCTGGAACCAAGGTTATTATAGTTAACGAAAAAACGAAAACGAGGTGTGTTTTTTTTTCCCGTTAACTGAAATAAAAATCAAAACGAGGCTTTATAAAAAAACATAACTAACTGAAACTGTTGTGTGTCTTTACAAAACTAACTGAAATAAAATAAAATTATAGAGAACATTTCCTTAGTTTTCGTCTTTGTCAATGTATTTCATAGATGTCAATTTATTTCATACACAGCATTAGTCTATCTTCCGCCGTACCACTTGTAGTACACGCCCCTTACCTAGTTTCATGGCGGCAAAAGTCGGGAGAAAGCGACAGGGACAGGGACAGTACTGTTCGGTGAGGTTTGTGGCTGGTGAGGCACTTCAGAGTCAGATTTACAAATATATATAAACCCAATACAGTAGCTTAAATCACCATTCAATTGGCAGCTTGCACATTGACTACTGGTTGTTCTTCATATCAGCCTTCTTTACACACACATAGGTAAGGTAGCTACATACAGTTGGCAGCTGCTAGCTTGTGATGAACTCGTGTGATTATGCACTCGTGAATATGAACTCTTACGAAGTTGCACAGGCCCCCTGAGGGTATCCGCTGTACGTCCAAAACCAAAATCTTTTCTTGAGGTTCAAAATATTTTCAAAGCAATTTGGCTTTGGGTATGAGAAGAAGTCGATCAAGTTATCTTCTGTCCCGTCGTTTGAAGCATACCTTTTAGCTACGGCATTGGTCTCCCATTATTGATCAATTCACGTTTTGATTGAAAGTCCAGTTATGAGATGCTCCCTTCATTGAAGCAGAGGTACTGTTTGCCTCCTCTCCATGCTTTTTTACTGCGGCTTTACGTCAGATCAGCAAAACTAAATAGGTTCTACGCATGCTCTCAACCCAGTTTGTGAGGGATTGCGCAATCTGAGATGAGTCGCTGCCTCACCGTCTCGCTGTCTCCTGTCTGTTTGAACAGGACATGCGCAAATTCTGACTGACACACGTCTGACACAGATCTTTCATAGTTGTCTTTTGTGGATGGCTGTTCATCTGTCCTAAGTGAATAATTTTTTTTAAATAGTATGTTTGGTGTGTTTTTATTACATATTATGTATTATAGCTTGTATCTTCTATTCATTTTGAGCATTTTGTTTTGCAAGCAAAACAATGAAGCTTCCCTGACTGACCCCCCCCCCCCCCCCCTGGTCTGTTGCATTCCGCGGTAAAGACTAAAACTTAGAAACTTAAACATTTTCAAAAAATAGAAACTAAACTAAACTAGCAAACCCACTTTAAAAACTAATTAAAACTAAACTGAAATTGAAAACAAAAAGTCAAAACGAAATAAAAATAAAAACTAGTGAAAAATGCAAAACTATAATAACCTTGCCTGGAACACAGCTGCCCACTGCAGACGAAAGGACCGTTGGGAAATCACTAAATAAACACAGAGACAAAAACACATCAAAACATAACAGATCACAATGAACGAATAGTCAAGGTGTTTGAGGTGAGATTGGCTGTTTGTGTTTCTGTCTGATGTTAAGCTAGCCAAGGGATAGAGGAGTGTGTGTGTGTGTGTGTGTGTGTGGGGGGGGGGGGGGGCAGAGAGAGAGACAGAGAAACTGAGAGACAGAGAGAGACAGAGAGTGAATGGAACTGGCTGTGTTTTCATCATCTTATTTCATTGAATATCTCTCCTCAGCCCTCCCTCCCATATAGAGATATATACAAACTAGTCTACAGAAGAGTCACACACAGACCCCACACTGACTGATGTTCATTAGAGCTCTATAAAGCCTCATCTACAGAAGAGTCAAACACAGACCCCACACTGACTGATGTTCATTAGAGCTCTATAAAGCCTCATCTACAGAAGAGTCACACACAGACCCCACACTGACTGATGTTCATTAGAGCTCTATAAAGCCTCATCTACAGAAGAGTCAAACACAGACCCCACACTGACTGATGTTCATTAGAGCTCTATAAAGCCTCATCTACAGAACATTTACATTTACATTTACATTTAGTCATTTAGCAGACGCTTTTGTCCAAAGCGACGTACAAGGGAGAGAACAGTCAAGCTAAGAGCAATAAAAAAGCATGGTGTAACAATAAATACTACTTTACATGAGAATTAGAAAAACAACAACCTAGAAAAGAGGAAAAAGAAGTGCAGGAATGTAACTGCTGAAGTGCAAGTTAAGCGCTAGTCAGGTGCCAGTTAGGAGGGGAGGTGCTCTCTGAAGAGTTGGGTCTTCAAAAGCTTCTTGAAGGTAGAGAGGGACGCCCCTGCTCTGGTAGTACTAGGCAGTTCGTTCCACCAACGTGGAACTACAAATGAAAATAGTCTGGATTGCCGTGCTTGCACGGACGGCAGTGCCAAACGACGCTCACTAGACGAGCGCAGCGTCCTGGGTGTAACATTTGCCCTTACAAGAGCATTTAGGTAGGTGGGAGCAGAACCAGTAAGCACTCTGTAGGCAAGCATAAGTGACTTGAACTTAATGCGAGCAGCTACTGGCAGCCAGTGGAGCTCGATGAGTAGCGGGGTGACGTGTGCCCTTTTCGGTTGGTTGAACACCAGACGCGCCGCCGCGTTCTGGATCATCTGTAGTGGTTTCACCACGCAAGCCGGCAGGCCCGTTAGGAGGGCGTTGCAGTAGTCAAGGCGGGAGCTCACCAAGGTTTGCACCAGCAGCTGGGTGGCATACTGGGTTAGGTACGGCCTGATTTTGCGGATGTTGTATAGCGCAAAGCGGCACGACCTGGAGACAGAGGCGATGTGGGCCGTGAAGGTCAGTTGGTCATCAATAATGACCCCGAGGTTTCTTGCTGTTTTGGATGGAGCAAGAGATAAAGAGTCAGTATTGATCTTGATGTTGTGGTGGATGACCTGTTTGGCTGGGAAGACCATCAGTTCCGTTTTGGCCAGGTTCAGCTGAAGGTGGTGATTTTTCATCCATGTGGATATATCAGCGAGACAGTCCGAAATCCGCGTCGAGACCGTGGTGTCCTCAGGAGGGAAAGACAGAAACAGTTGAGTATCATCGGCATAACAGTGGTAGGAAAAACCATGCGAGCGGATGATAGGGCCCAACGAGGTGGTGTAAATGGCAAAGAGAAGTGGTCCCATCACCGAGCCTTGGGGCACCCCAGTGGTGAGGCGGTGAGGTACAGACAGCTGACCTTGCCATGACACGTTGAACGAGCGCCCAGTGAGGTAGGATTCAAACCAGGAGTGCGCATTGCCAGAAATGCCCATACTTGACAGTATGGACAGAAGGATGCGGTGGTTGACTGTATCAAACGCAGCTGATAAGTCAAGCAGGACGAGAGCCGAGGATTGAGCTGCTGCTCTAGCTGTTTTTAAGGCCTCCATTACAGACAACAGGGCTGTTTCGGTGGAGTGACCGCTTTTGAAGCCAGACTGGTTCGGATCGAGGAGATTGTTCTTTGACAGGAACTCGGTGACCTGTTTGGAAGCTGCCCTCTCAATGGTTTTAGATAGGAGCGTGAGAAGTGAGACCGGTCGATAGTTTTCCACCTGAGTGGGATCGAGAGACGGCTTCTTGAGCAGCGGCGTTACCCGAGCCACTTTGAAAAGAGAAGGAAATGTTCCAGAATTAAATGAAGCATTAATCACCTGTGTTATTGCCGGTAAGAGTGTCACACACAGACCCCACACTGACTGATGTTCATTAGAGCTCTATAAAGCCTCATCTACAGAAGAGTCACACACAGACCCCACACTGACTGATGTTCATTAGAGCTCTATAAAGCCTCATCTACAGAAGAGTCAAACACAGACCCCACACTGACTGATGTTCATTAGAGCTCTATAAAGCCTCATCTACAGAAGAGTCACACACAGACCCCACACTGACTGATGTTCATTAGAGCTCTATAAAGCCTCATCTACAGAAGAGTCACACAGACCCCACACTGACTGATGTTCATTAGAGCTCTATAAAGCCTCATCTACAGAAGAGTCACACACAGACCCCACACTGACTGATGTTCATTAGAGCTCTATAAAGCCTTGTCTACAGAAGAGTCAAACACAGACCCCACACTGACCTCGTCCACAGAAGAGTCACACACAGACCCCACACTGACCTCGTCCACAGAAGACAGTCACACAGACACCCCACTCTGACTGATGTCTGTCTGCCTGTTTGCTTGTTGGATCTCTACACACATCGTATCACAACAGGGTCATTTATTCAGACAAACACAGAAAATGTTTGTATGCGTGTGTGTCTGTGTGTAGGAAAAAAAACATTTGGTATGAATGAGGGAAAGTGTGAATGGGAAGTATTTTTTAAAGGTTCTGTGTTTTTCATTACTCTCTTTCTTGCTCTCTGTGTGTGTGTGTGTGTGTGTGTGTGTGTGTGTGTGTATGTGTGTGAGTGTGTGTGTGTGTTAGTATCAATCACGGACATTCATAAACTAATATCTGCTAGGTCATATTTAGGACTCAGTTGAGTTTTTGAATCTTTTTTGTTCACACAGAATGTGAAGACTCACACACACCGACCCAAACTAAGTCTGGGGACTGCAGTGGATTTGCCTGAGCAGAACACTACCTGAGACCATAACAGTGTCTTATCACACACACACACACACACTCACTCACTCACTCACTCACTCACTCACTCACTCACTCACACTCACACTCACACTCACACAGACACACATATATGCGCACAGGCACACACATATGCACACACACAAACATACACGTAGGCACACACACATATTGAGGAACCCACACACACACACATAATAGCACACTCTAGCACTTTATATTTCTTCTCAATCCATGCTCCCTGTGTCACACACACACACACACACATCCAGGTCAGGCTTTTACAGAGGCCATTTTAAAGAAATACACAAATACATCATAACATTCACTCTCTCAAATGTTCTCTCCCTCTCTCTTACTCACATTCACTTTCTTAAATGTTCTCTCTCTCTCTCACTCACATTCACTCTCTCAAATGTTCTCTCTCTCTCTTTTACTCACATTCACTTTCTCAAATGTTCTCTCTCTCACTCTCACTCACTCTCTCAAATGTTCTCTCTCTCACTCACATTCACTCTCTCAAATGTTCTCTCTCTCACTCTCACTCACTCTCTCAAATGTTCTCTCTCTCACTCACATTCACTCTCTCAAATGTTCTCTCTCTCACTCTCACTCACTCTCTCAAATGTTCTCTCTCTCACTCACATTCACTCTCTCAAATGTTCTCTCTCTCACTCACATTCACTCTCTCAAATGTTCTCTCTCTCACTCTCATCCCCACACTTAGTCAGTATCCTCTTCAGACGTCACTGAAATTACATATGTCAAACCATTTCAAAGAAATACTCAAATACATCATGACATCATGGCATGAACTGAGAACAAATACATCATGACATCATGGCATGAACTGAGAACAAATACATCATGACAGCATGGCATGAACTGAGAACAAATACATCATGACAGCATGGAGATGAACTGAGAAAATGAGCTTCTTTCCTGAAAAGAAATAAAAAGTCATTACCAAACTTTGCATGTGTCATCCAAAAGACAATGTGAGCAACACGGCAACATTTCAAGAATGTCGTCTTAAAGTGAGTGGCTTAATGGGATTAATGAAATGTTTAAAGTGCTTTGAGATACTCAGCGAGCCAGCCGTGTGGGTGGGTGAATGTGGTGGGTCTAATGGAGGGTTAGGGTCAGGGTTAGGGTCAGGGTCAGGGTTAGGGTCAGGGTCAGGGTCAGGGTTAGGGATGCTCCCTTTAGCTGGGGGTTATGCCCCACATCATGACACGTCGGAGGTCCCAGTTTTAAGCCCGACACACACTTTGCCTTCTGAGAGGTCCCAGTTTTAATCCCAACACACACTTTGCCTTCTGGGTAACTGTTGCAAGGTTGGCCTCACTGCTGTGTCAGGGAGATTACTATAGCCATTGTCATGTCCGGCTCACAGACATGACAAATAATAGAAGTTCACACAGGTTTAAAAGCCAAAACACTAAAGATGTATTACAATTAGCCAGGACACTAACAGTCCAAGCTACGGTGAAGTGTGGCAGTCAGTGAATCAGTAAGCGTTAGCGTGTATGCCTGCATGCTGGGTCAGTAAGTGGAGTGTTGTATTGTGAAAAGTGCGCAAAGATGAGCATGGCCCGAGCAGAGCATAGGGAGCATAGGGAGCAAAGTTTTTCTCTTTCTCTCTCTCTCTCTCTCTCTCTCTCTCTCTCTGAATCTCTCTCCGAATCTCTCTCTCTCTCTCTCTCTCTCTCTCTGAATCTCTCTCCGAATCTCTCTCTCTCTCTCTCTCTCTCTCTCTCTCTCTCTCTCTCTGAATCTCTCTCTCTCTCTCTCTCTGAATCTCTCTCTCTCTCTCTCTCTCTGAATCTCTCTCCGAATCTCTCTCTGAAGCTCTGTCAGAATCTCCTTGGGAACCAGTGGGATGTGCTCTTATAGTACCGGTCCCAGGTGTTCCCAATCACTGATGAGCTGAACACACCTGCTGGGCATCTGCAAGACAAACACACAGACAGACAAACAGCCAGCCCAGCAACCAATCGTCGTCACACCATGATTTTAGAAACGTGTATTTTTTTTCATGAGCCGCAACATAAATTGGAGACAGACCACAGAGTGTACAAAAATAGGAGTTTATTTCTAACAATACAAAAGTGGTTGATACAATAGTGAATGCAAAGAACCAGCATCCAACGTATAGTGTTCACTAGCATCAAACGCATGGTGTTCACTAGCATCAAACGCATGGTGTTCACTAGCATCAAACGCATGGTGTTCACTAGCATCAAACGCATGGTGTTACCTTAATCTTAAGGCTGTTGTAAAGCAGTTTGTGTATGTGTATGTGTGCGTGCCTGTGTGCGTGCGTGCGTGTGTGTGTGCGTGCGTGTGTGCGTGCGTGTGTTTGTGTGTATAGAACCATTGCTGTTGTAAAGCAGTGTGTGTGTGTGTGTGTGTGTGTGTGTGTGTGTGTGTGTGTGTGTGTGCGCGTGTGTGTGTTTGTGTGTATAGAAGCATTTACACTCATCTAATCTGTAGGCTGCTGTAAAGCATTTCTCTCTGTGTGTGTGTCCCACATGGTGAGCAAAAGTAATTTGATGCCTGCGGGAGTCTTTTCAATCCAGAGACCCACTGAGCCATCACGTCCATGTCCTTGCAGAGGACAAACAGGACAACAGCAATGACACACACACACACGCACGCACGCACACACACACACACACACACACACACACACACACACAAACACACACACACAAACACACACACACACACACACACACACACACACACACACACAAACACACACACACACACACACACACACACAGAACTTGGGATTGAGACAAGCACTATATATATACTGTATATAATGCATGTATAGAAATAATCCTTATCATTATGACTGTCTGTGACACGGCGCTGTGTTGGCGGACCGCTATAGAGACCCAGAAGAGCCCAGTATCCACCCACTCACCCCATGATAAGAGCCTTAAACGGCAGACCGGCATTAGGCATCTCCACGGCTCTTTTTCTCTTTGTATCCAAGCGGCTGCTTTTGAGGTCTGTGTGTGTGTGTGTGTGTGTGTGTGTGTGTGTGTGTGTGTGTGTGTGTGTGTGTGTGTGTGTGTGTGGTCTGCCCTCACCTGGCGTCAGATTTGTTTCCACATGTCACACTCTGTGCTCGTCTTTCAAATCCTTCCCTCCCACACACAGAGCACACAGCCAGGCTTCCAGAGCCTCTCCCCCCCCCCCCCCCCCCCCCCCCGGCCTTAAGCTGTGGAGCAGATATCGAGTGCCTCTGTGCCCCATTGAGACGGATCCTGCACAAGCCCCCTCGAGGCAGTTATACAGCGGTGGAGCGCTACGACTGGCACACAAGGCTCTCATCAGGAGCAGGAAGCTTGCATCAGGAGCAGGAGGCTCGCATCAGGAGCAGGAGGAGCAGGAGGCTCTGCTAAGGACACCTCCGGGGGGCTAGGACAGCTAGCGATCAGCCAGATCAGAGCTTGATGTGCTGCCCAATTAGTGAGATGAGTTCATAATATTAGTAAGGTAATGCATATACAAGGATGCGTAAGGTAATAAGCTTTCAGTACCACTGGCTGTAGGCTGGACATGTGTCCTTGACCCCTGGCTCGTAGCCTTCAGAGGCTGGACATGTGTCCTTGACCCCTGGCACGTAGCCTTTAGAGGCTGGGCATGTGTCCTTGACCCCTGGCACGTAGCCTTTAGAGGCTGGGCATGTGTCCTTGACCCCTGGCACGTAGCCTTCAGAGGCTGGGCATGTGTCCTTGACCCCTGGCACGTAGCCTTCAGAGGCTGGGCAAGTGCAGCCACTATTCTCTAAAGGGCTGGATGTTTTTATCCCTCCCTAATATGGTCTTTTGTCTTTTAAGCGGTATAATTGGGAATCTCACGGACATTCAGAGTGAGATATCTTGGAAGAGACTCTTCAACCAACATCTGCACCTGATGATTTGGGAAGAACTTTAAACTTATCTAACATACTTAGCATCTTTTACACAGTTACTCACTGTGTCTAGATCTGTTTCATTTGAACTCAAAACTTATCTAGCATACTAAGCATATTTTTCTAGTTCTGTTTCATTTGAATCAATACATGTCAAGATTCTCCTCCAAAGTCATCTGCTGTCACATCTTCTGTTTAGGGAATCAGTCGTCTTTATTTCCAGTATAGTCAGTTTAGAAGCCCAACGCAACACAAGCACCAACATCCAGTATAGTCAGTTTAGAAGCCCAACCCAACACATGCACCAACATCTAACACCTCTCATATGCAGTGGGCCTGCAGACAGTCCTGAATAGGGCTGTATGATTGGCTCTCTGTGGCAGACATTCCTGAATAGGGCTATATAATTGTCTCTCTGTTACAGGCATAGATGTCTTTATTCCTGAATAGGGCTATATAATTGTCTCTCTGTTACAGGCATAGATGTCTTTATTCCTGAATAGGGCTATATAATTGTCTCTCTGTTACAGGCATAGATGTCTTTATTCCTGAATAGGGCTATATAATTGTCTCTTTGTTACAGGCAAAGACAGATGTCTTCATTCCTGAATAGGGCTATATGATTGGCTCTCTGTGGCAGACATTCCTGAATAGGGCTATATGATTGGCTCTTTGTTACATGCATAGATGTCTTTATTCCTGAATAGGGCTTGTTAGGTGAAAATTCACTCAAGTTACCTCAGGACTCCGGAGTTGCATATAAGTATATTTATTCAACGACAACAAGCTTGAGAGAGAGGCAAAGGTCCACAAAGAGAGAGAGAGAGAGAGAGAGCGAGCGAGCGCGAGCGCCCGGGCTCACTCCCAGATTGCAGCAGACGGGAGAGAAGCAAAATAAAACACATCACACAAGGTTTATATAGAAAGAAGTTGTCGTTCTCTGACGCCAAAACACTTTGTCAGCAGGGGTGACCATGTGATGGGTCTCTGATTATTATGCTTTCTGTCATGCAAGGATGTCAGTCTTACACAAGGTCGAAATAAGCACAGTTTGACCCTTCTTATCACCTCTGGTCCAAACATGCTCTTACACATATGCAGACGTGTTGTCAGCACCTAATAATCTAAGTTACACACACACAGAAACACAGAAAAGCCATGTTCCTGCTTACATAAGCACATGATTCATACAAGATAATTATTAATACAAGGCACTTGATTAATACATTCTTAAGTTACTAACAGTGTTTCGACTGAGAGAGAAAGATTCTCTTTGTTCTGGAGACTATTTTCCTCTCGTCTTATTCTTGTTCTGTCACGTTAATGTAAGAATTCAGCACAGCTAATAACTGAAACCTGTTGAAAATGTGCGTCGTTTCTGTCACATGAGATCACCATGGAAACTGGCAGGAAAGAAATTAGCCCCAGGCCTTTGGCTAGTCTCCTCGGGGTCCCGCGGGCGCCTCAATAATTCATGTTTAATTGACGGAAATGACAGAATTAAATTCCCCCATTGCTCTCGCTCTCTGAGAGGTACACGGGCTATTACTGACTGCCAGTGGCATGTGGAAGAGATATATGTTATATGTTATTTGTTATATGTTATATGTTATTTCTGGTATGTTATTTTGGTATATGTTATTTGTGTTACCTGTTGTATGCCGTCTACTGCGTAGATGTTGGCTGCCAAGTCATAAGAATTTCGCTGCGCTGAAGAAATTTGGTGTATGCGACAATAAACACTTTGACTTTGACTTTGACTTTGACTTTGAGATACTGAGGCGGTCTGTGCTGATGACTGTGCTGATAAAATGGTAGTGAGGAACTAAATGAAAAGGCAGTGAGGAACTAAATGAAAAGGCAGTGAGCAGATGATGTGTTGGTTTCCATGGCAGGGTTGGAAAAATTGATTGATTCTTTATTTTCTTTCTATTCAACCTCTTTGATGGAAGTGGTGCAGAAGTCTTTGAGTGGCAGAATGATTGCACGTCAGTGGCAGAATGGTTGCGTGGCAAAATGGTTGCGTGGCAGAATGGTTGAGTGGCAGAATGATTGCACGTCAGTGGCAGAATGGTTGCGTGGCAGAATGGTTGCATGTTTCTCTTTTTCATATAGATTTTTTCCGGTCTGAGGTAGATGTTGCACCAGACCTCATGCATTTGGAATGTAATGAAAAGAAATTGTGGAGCAGTCAACAAATATTCCATTTCATAGAAAGCATCTAAATGCTTTAAATGTGCTCTTTTTGACACAAAGATAGATTGCCGTCACTTTTTAATTCAACATTCCTCCCATTAAATGTGACCTTGATGACTTGTCACGTTCAGTAAATAAACCATGAAAAATAAACAGCGACAGGTGTGTTTTGTATGAAAGAATACAGGTGTGCACTTTGAATTAAACTCAGGGTTGTTGATTTCTTACAATTCAGAACAATCTCAGCTATTCTGGCCTGAACTACAGATAGAGAGAGATAGAGAGAAAGAGTGAGGGAGAAAGAAAGAGAGAGAGAGAAAGAGTGAGAGAGAAAGAGAGAAACAGAGAGAGAAAGAGAAAAGGAGAAAGAGAGAGAGAGGGAGAAAGAGAGAGAGAGAGAAAGAGTGAGAGAAAAAGGGAGTGAGAAAGAGAGAAAAGGACAAAAGAGAGAGAGAGAGAAAAAGGGAGAAAGAGAAAGAGAGAGAGAGAAAAGGAGAGAGAGAGAGACTGACTGCTTGTCATGTTAGAGTGGAGAGGGCAATAAGTGAAACCGCTGTAAGCGAAGAATTTCTCCACTGGTCCAGCTGCACTAACACACTCTCTGTGGCCTCCCTGTGTCAACATGAACATCTCCTGCTCCTCTTCATGTCCTCCTCATCTCCTTCTCCTCTCTCTGTCCTCCTCATCTCCTTCTCCTCTCTCTGTCCTCCTCATCTCCTGCTCCTCTCTCTGGCCTCCTCGTGTCAACATGAACATCTCCTGCTCCTCTCAAACCCACAGCAAACTCAACCTGCCTCCACAAGGAGGTTTGTGTAAGGCAATCGCAAAAATGTCCACACAAGATTGTTTGAGAATGCCCGCATTGAGCACAAGAGTGTTTGAGACAGCCGCTAGGCACAAGAGTGTTTGAGAAAGCCGTGCGGAGGACAAGAGTGTTTGAGAAAGCCCACGTTGAGCACAAT
>NC_045176.1:2984834-2987334 GCF_900700415.2 Clupea harengus | reverse complement strand
AACAACACGTCCTCACTGGACGCGACCTGACAGACTGGCCGACCTGAGGGGACTGAGATTAGACTCGTGCTGAAGTGGGGAAAAGTGACTTCTGAGAATCACACCGCTGACCAGCAACCTCCCGCAATCTCCCTCACCACATTGGCCATCCCCAGCGGAAAAGACACTGGTATCAATCTCCCCCACCACATTGGCCATCCCCAGAGGAAAAGACACTGGCATCAAGCTCTTCTTCTCTGTAGGTATTCATAGAAAAGGAAGCTTGAAGTGTGTATGTCTGTGTGTGTGTGTGGGGATGGGGGGAGGTGTCAGCACTTACTTGTAGCTGTTACTTGTAAGGGCACATCCCTGAAAGGTAAAGAGTGCTGGTATCTGGGGGCTGTAGGCATCTATGTACACGCCTCCCAAGAGTAGCGCACGGTTGGTAGAGGAGTGGTCTAAAGTGCATACTGGACATGGATACAACCCTAACCCATGGCTAACCCGACTGCAAGTGGCTATACGCATCAGTGCATCTGCCTCTCCACATTACTGCAGGCATCCTGGCTTTGGTCACGGCGTACACAACTGACATAGACACAGAGAGGTTGAGGTGGTGGTGGTGGGGGGGGGGGGGGTACACAACTGACATAGACACAGAGAGGTTGAGGTGTGGGGGGGGGTACACAACTGACATAGACACAGAGAGGTTGAGGTGAGGGGGGGGTACACAACTGACATAGACACAGAGAGGTTGAGGTGTGGGGGGGTACACAACTGACAAAGACACAGAGAGGTTGAGGTGGGGGGGGGTACACAACTGACATAGACACAGAGAGGTTGAGGTGTGGGGGGGTACACAACTGACAAAGACACAGAGAGGTTGAGGTGGGGGGGGGGGGGGTACACAACTGACATAGACACAGAGAGGTTGAGGTGGGGGGGGGGGTACACAACTGACATAGACACAGAGAGGTTGAGGTGTGGGGGGGTACACAACTGACATAGACACAGAGAGGTTGAGGTGGGGGGGGGGGGGGTACTCTGCAGTCTTCTCACAAGTGAGGACTCATGAGGTGAGGAAATCCTGTTCCCTTACTAACTATATTACCTTAGTAACCCTGGTGATCATTCTGACCTTGTTCGTGCCGTAGACAGTACCTGGTGAGTGTGTTCGTGGCGTAGACAGTACCTGTGAGTGTGTGTGTGAAGCAGGTGTAGACAGTACCTGGTGAGTGTGTGTGTGTGTGGTGTAGACAGTACCTGTGAGTGTGTGTGTGAAGCAGGTGTAGACAGTACCTGTGAGTGTGTGTGTGAAGCAGGTGTGAGAGGTGCCTGTACACACGGACCTGTGCTGGGTGTAATCACCTCTGCTGGGTGTAATCACCACTCCACACGGACCTGTGCTGGGTGTAATGGCCACTTTCTTCTTGATGACAAACTGCACCTCATGCAGGCTCTGACCCTGTGGAAAGATACTGGTTCTCACAGCGCATGTACGTGTGTTTGTGTGTGTGTGTGTGTGTGTGGTGTGTGTGTGTCTGTGTGTCTGTGTGTCTGTGTGTGCATGTGTGTGTATGCGTGTGTGTATGTGTGTGTGTGTGTGTGTGTGTGTATGTGTGTGTGTGTGTGTGTGTGTGTGTGTCTGTCCGTGTGTGTGTGTGTGTGTGTGAGTGTTGAGGGTTCACAACTCCCCTATGGCCTATCGACAGTATCAGTGGTGTGAGTCCCTGCGGTGCGACTGGGTGTGTGTGAGAATGGCCTGATAACCTTGATGTGCGTGGTGGTATTTAAACACAGGCAGTGCCCCCCACCACCACACCCCCCACCGCTCCGATGCCTATCAGCCCCCCCCCCCCAGACGCCGGAGAAAGGTTACTAAGCCACGCTAGCCTGATAACACCCCAGTACCAGCCTCACACAGTGACACACACACACACACACACACACCCCGGAGTGTTATCATTTACCCACTCATGACATCAGGCAGAAGCTGCTGCCCATCGGGGTACTGCGGATGGTGATGGTGGCATGGCAACATTGATAATTAGGAATATTTATCAACACAACATTCATTATTTCATTTGATTGTTCATTTGTTTCTTGCTGTTTTATACAGAAATTGTATCTTGTCATGCCAATAAAGCTACTTGAACTGAATTAAATAGAAATAAATCGACCCGTGTATGTACAATAGGTACCACCCTCACACGGGCACCAGAATAATGTGGGTACCTTACCTTGTGGACAGGGGCCAAATAAATGTGGGTGAAATTGTGTATAAAAATGTATACTTTCCTCACAAGGCCACTAAAGCATTGCTGGTACTATCCTGACAAACAGCACCAATATTATGCTGGTGATCTCACCCGATTGGATAAGTTGAACACATCGGGGCGCCACACAAAGTGTGGTACATACCCTAGTGGTCAAAATAACGATCAGTCACAAATCAGTCTCACAAATCAGTCTGATAAAATATAGTAAATTATCAATTTGGATCAATTGAATTGATACATTA
>NC_045176.1:2964834-2979834 GCF_900700415.2 Clupea harengus | reverse complement strand
CGAATGCCGTAACGAATGCTGTAAATGCAAAGTTTATAATGGCTGTAAATGAAGGATTCTTAGATAAAACTCATTTTCAAGCATAAAATTGTGATTTCAAGCTAAAATCATCATTTCTAACTTTGTCAAAGTCTTGGCCATATTTTTAATTGCTTTTCAAACACTTTTGTCTTATTTGATGGATTAAAAAGTTTGGAGATTTCCTGAAAAACATGGCAGTTTCAGGGTGATTCCAACGTTTTGAACAGAAGTGAATATACACAGTTTCTCACTCAAGCACTGGCATGCTTTGATAGTCTTTAAAGTGGCATTATGCAGTAATTGTACTTCAGGATTAGGGTTAGGATAAGCAGTTTTACCTTAAAATAACAGCTTTAAAAAAATTGGGGTGCTACAATGACTTTTAATATGGGGAATCGCCTCCGTGCCATTGTCATACCAGGGTCCGTAGGCAAATGACTAGGTTATGTAGGTTTGCTTGAACCCGCCCAGTTTTTACTGTCTGCCGAACTAGTAAGTAGCTTATTTGCCGTCTTGCTTTGTCTTGTGTTGCACTTGCTTGATGTTTGACTGTGTTAGGACAGTTGTTGACTAACTACTTTGTCATAATGTCAAAGTCAACACATTTCAAGAGATTTTGTTAGTTTTAGCCGCTAGCATATCGTTAGCGATTAGCAATTGATCCGTTATCCTACTTTAAAGCAATTCCGTCAGAAATCTCATTTGATTCTTTCCCACCTCTACGTGTGTCATTTGTGTGAAAGCCAACAGAAGACAATAATACCTGTTCCACATAAACGGATATAACACTTTTGTCCTTTATTTACATTTCCATTGTCTTGTTCATTCCACCAGCAAAAGCAGTATACAGCAGCGCTACTAATGACATACACGAGCAGCGGGCGACATCGAGGTCACTAGAAGCGAACATAATGAGGAGTGTCATCCCCTCATCCACCAAGCACTGGGTAAACACTGGAGAATCCTCCTAGTAAATCGAAGTAAAAATGACTATTTAGATGCAAGTGAAATATATAAAAATGGCTGTATTTTACTGAAACATACTGTCGCTTGACCTAAGACACGGTACAGGGATTCTTTATTTTTTCGTCTCTTTTAAGAGTTTGATTTGATACAGTCTGATGTGTTTGTTGAGATCATAGGCTTATGAAACGCCACTCTGTTGAAACGCAGCCAGAAGAGCTGTGCTGTCCTCCGATGCGCTTTGAACTACAAATGTTCCGTTTGGCGGCAGAGAGATCCGAGCAGAGCCGCGGTGATTGCTTTCGACGTTTATCCGCCGGCATCCAGAAAACAATTACAGCTCCTACACTCTGTAGAAACAGTGGCCATGTAGTTTAGAGCCCCAATCACTCACTGTGACTCCCGACGTTGATTGTGATGAAAAACAAGCCGTTGCTATGAACAGAGACCCAACTAGCATTCCCAACATGAAACATCAAGTAGAATAAAGTAGAATTATTTATAAGGGTAAACAACTTGGTATGCATGCAATGCAAAGTGTTGTCCAGCAATATTAGGAATGAAAAAAAAAAAAACATAACACTGTGAGCGTGAGATCTAAACAGCACAGCAATCTAAAAAGATGATGTCTGTAATCATCCTGATAGTGGGCGGATCAGCATGGACTAGATGAAGCATCCCTTAGTTATTCAGCCATAGGCCTAGACTGCCAAGGACCTTAGTAATGCCACCATAGGCTGCCAAGGACCTTAGTAATGCCACCATAGGCTGCCAAGGACCTTAGTAATGCCACCATAGGCCTAGACTGCCAAGGACCTTGGTGATGCCACCATAGGCCTAGACTGCCAAGGACCTTAGTGATGCCACCATAGGCTTAGCCTGCCAAGGACCTTAGTAATACCACCATAGGCCTAGGCTGCCAAGGACCTTAGTAATGCCACCATATAGGCCTAGCCTGCCAAGGGCCTTAGTAATGCCACCATATAGGCCTAGCCTGCCAAGGACCTCTCTCGTCTAATGCTGTACACCTTCTCCCTCCTCCTTCCTCTGCAGTCTCTCTGGTGTGAGGCTCCTGTAACATGTCGTTCTCCTGTAACATGTCGTTCTCCTGTAACATGTCGTTCTCCTGTAACATGTCGTTTTTTAAATTCAGTACTAACTTGTGTCCCTTCTCTCTCCCTACAGTAGGATCACTGCCTGTGACACTAATGGCCGTGACCATTGTTCTCCAGCGTTATAACTACATTTACATATATGCATATAGACAATACAAGACAACTGTATCAGAATTAGAATATCTCTCCTCTCTCCTCTCTCCCCTTTACTGTAGTCTCTCTCCTCTCTCCTCTCTCACTGTAGTCTCTCTGCTGCGTCTCCTCTCTCCTCTCTCCTCTCTCCTCTCTCCTCTCCTCTCTCCTCTCTCCTCTCTCCCCTCCCACTGTAGTCTCTCCGCTGCTACATTGCCTACACTTCGTCACAATTGCATCCAGAGCTCTACCACACATTGCCTACACTGCGTCATACATACATTTGGATTGCCTGTCAAACTATCCATTTCTCTGCAAATACAATCACAATCATCAATAGGAACCCTATGAGTACCTTACGGCCCTCCTTTCCTCTCCTCTCCTCTCCTCTCCTCTCCTCCCTTCAGCTTCCCTCTCCTCTCCTCTCCTCATTTCTCCTCTCCTCTCCTCCCTTCTCCTCTCCTCCCTTCAGCCTCCCTCTCTTTCTATCTCTCTACCCAGCCTGATGGGCCCCTCCTGATGAGCTGGGTTCTGCTCAAGGTTTCTTCCTGTTAAAGGGGAGATTTTCCTTACCACTGTCGCCTTAGTCCTTGCTCTAAGGGGTTCAGGCTCTGTGTTATGTAAAGCGCCTTGACACCATTTCAATAAAATAAAATAAAATAAAATAAAATAAAATAAAATGAAATTGAAAGAAAAGAAAGTCTCCCAACCATGTTCAGGGTCCTTCTCTAAGAGAAAAGATGTTTAACCAGCATGTTCTGTTCCAACCATCATTGTGAGTGGTTTATTTGTTTGTTTCTTTGTCTGGTGTCTGTGTTCTTATTCTTTCCCAGCTAAAATCAGATCTCTGGGCAGGAAAAGTGTTGATGGACATAGTGGAAAATATGTCATAATTTATACTGTTACCCTGTCCAATCACATTCACTTTTACCAAAGACAGTCTGTCCAATCATGTGCCAATGTCCACTTTCACCACTAGTGGCCTGTCCAATCACTTGCCAACGTCCACTTTCACCACTAGTGGCCTGTCCAATCACATGCCAATGTCCACTTTCATCACTAGTGGCCTGTCCAATCACGTGCCGACGTCCACTTTCACCACTAGTGGCCTGTCCAATCACATACTTCCGTCCATTTTGCCCAGCGCCAGTCCATCCAATCACATGCCATTGTCCACCTTCACCACGGCCAGCGTGGGCGTGTCCTGATGCGGCGCCACGGCCCCTTTCCTCGTGAGTTTGGGCGGAGCCTCGTCCGCTCCCTTGCCCCTGCGCAGCACCAGATTGGCCAGGCTGCGCACGGAGGGCGTGGCCCGCAGCAGCAGCTCCTTGAGGCCGGCCCGGTACTCCTGGCGCACCAGGCAGTAGAGCACGGGGTTGAGGCAGCTGTTGGCGTGCGCCAGGCACACGGTCAGCGGGAAGGCGTAGGCCTGGGCGTTGTAGAAGGCCTTGCTGAAGGGCACCAGGTCGAACTTGATGAGCACGCCCCACAGCGTCAGCGCCTGATTGGGCAGCCAGCACAGGAAGAAGGAGAGCACCACCACCATGACGGAGCGGGTCACGCGGGAGCGGCGGCGCCGGCGCTGGACGCTGACCCCCGAGGCCTCGCCGCCGCCCCCCGGTGGCTGGCCGGCCACGCGGCGCCGAAGCAGGACGCGGAGCAGCAGCAGGTAGCAGCATGTGATGACGATCAGCGGGAACACGAAGCCCAGCAGGACCTTCTGGGTCTGGTAGAGGCCCAGCAACAGCTGAGGGTCCCAGCGACCCGACTCAGGGAACCGCACCAGACACAGCTCATCATCAGACACCTGAGGAGGAGGAGAGAGGAGGTGGAAGAGAGAGGGGGAGCGGAGGAGGAGGGGGAGGAGAGGGGAGGGGAGAGAGGGGGGGAGAAGAGGAGGAGGAGAGAAGGGGAGAGAGGGGAGAAGAGAGGAGAGGAGGAGGAAGACAGAGGGGGAAGAGATGAGGAGGAGAGAGGACAAGCAGGAAATTGAAAGGAGATGGAGATTGGAAGAGGAAAAGAAGGAGAGAGGAGGAGGAGAGAGGGGGAGAGAGGACAAGCAGAAAATTGAAAGGAGAGGCAGGGAGAGGATTGAAAAGAGGGGATGGAGATTGGAAGAGGAGAAAAAGGGGAGAGAAGGAGGAGTGGAGAACAGAGGATGGAAGAGGAGAAAAAATGAAAAAAGACGAGGAAAACAAGAGAGCGGTAGATAAAGAGGGAAAACACAGGGAAAGGAAGAAGGGAAAGATGATGATAGACAGAGAAGGAGAGGGGGGGAGGAAGAGGGATAGATAGATAGAGGAGGAGAGAAGAGAGGACAAAAGGAGTGGAGCAGAGAAGAAGAAGCATTGTTGAAGTTATGCACAGACAGCCGGTCTCTCAGTGATTCCCCCCATGCAATCCTCTGATGTCATCACAGGCCCATCGATCTCCCCTCCCCCTGCTGGCTGCGTTATCAAGCGTTTCCTCACGGGGCACCAGGCATGGGCTCGTAACCTTGACAATGTTACCTGTGTCATAACCATGCCTGTGTGTGTGTGTGTGTGTGTGTGTGTGTGTGTGTGTGTGTGTGTGTGTGTGTGTGTGTGTGTGAGAGATAGTGTGTCTGTATAAGTGAGTGTGTGTGTGTGAGAGAGAGAGAGAGAGTGTCTGTGTTTGTGTGTGTGAGATAGTGTGTCTGTATATGTGAGTGTGTGTGTGTGTGTGTGAGAGAGAGATAGTGTCTGTATAAGTGAGTGTGTGTGTGTGTGTCTGTATAAGTGTGTGTGTGTGTGTGTGTGTGTGTGTGTGTGAGAGATAGTGTGTCTGTATAAGTGAGTGTGTGTGTGTGTGTGTGAGAGAGAGAGAGTGTCTGTGTTTGTGTGTGTGAGATAGTGTGTCTGTATATGTGAGTGTGTGTGTGTGTGAGAGAGAGATAGTGTCTGTATAAGTGAGTGTGTGTGTGTGTGAGAGAGAGAGAGAGTGTCTGTGTTTGTGTGTGTGAGATAGTGTGTCTGTATATGTGAGTGTGTGTGTGTGTGTGTGAGAGAGAGATAGTGTCTGTATAAGTGAGTGTGTGTGTGTGTGTGTGTGTGTGTGTGTGTGTGTGTCTGTCTGTATAAGTGAGTGTGTGTGTGTGTGTGTGTGTGTGTGTGTGTGTGTGTGTGTGTGTGTGTGCGTCACCTGTGCGGTGGTGGAGTAGACGGCATGCGGTAGAGTGGTGTGTGTGTGTGTGTGTGTGTGTCTCACCTGTGCGGTGGTGGAGTAGACGCCATGTGGTAGAATGGTGTGTGTGTGTGTGCGTGTGTGTGTGTGTGTCTCACCTGTGCGGTGGTGGAGTAGACGGCGTGCGGCAGAGTGGCGATCAGAGACACCACCCAGATGCCGGCGCTGGCCCACCTGACCTCGGTGACGGCCGCCCTGGGGGAGTTCATCTTGAGGGCGGAGGCCAGCGAGCAGTAGCGCGCCACGCTCATGGCGGTCAGGAAGAGCACGCTGGCGTACATGTTCAGCGTGGTCACGGAGCTCACGATCTTGCACATGACCCAGCCGAAGGGCCAGCGGAAGTCCAGCGCCGTGTCCACCGCCCAGAAGGGCAGCATCAGCACGAACTGGAGGTCAGTGACGGCCAGGCCCATGACGAAGCAGTTGATGGACGAGTGCTTGAGGCGGTGGCGCGAGCGCAGCAGGTAGAGCGCCAGCAGGTTGCCCACCTGGGGAGAGATGGAGAGAGAGAGAGAGAGAGAGAGAGAGAGAGAGAGAGAGAGAGAGAGAGAGAGACATTCAGCCAGAGAGATCTCCGCTCTGTCCCTTCACTGGGTCCATGTGGAGGAGAGAGGGGGCGGGGGGAGAGAGGGAGAGAGAGAGAGAGGGGGAGAGATTGAGAAAGGGGGGGAGAGAGCAAAAGAGAGAGAGAGAGAGAGAGGGGGAGAGATTGAGAAAGGGGGGGAGAGAGCAAAAGAGAGAGAGAGAGAGAGAGAGAGATAGAGAGGGGGAGAGAGAGAGAGGGGAGAGAGAGACAGAGGGAGAGAGAGAGAGAGAGAGAGAGAGACATCATTACCCACCAGGCCCAGGGCGCACACCACCAGGTAGACCACGGCCACCACCACCCGCACCGCCAGGCTGGAGCTGTCGCCGTGCAGCTCCGGGGACCCCTCCTGGGAGAGCAGCTGGAGCCAGCAGCGCAGCGACAGGTTGCCCAGCTCCAAGCCCTCCTCCAGGGCCACGCCGCACACTCCGGCCCCAGGCCCCACCCCAGAGACCAGGCCCCACCCGGCCACTGAGCTGTTGTTCCCCTGCATGGTGCTCCTTAGACCACCATCATCCCTCAATCTGCAGGACAACATGGACACAGGACAACATGGACACAGAACAACATGGACACAGCCAGGACGACATGGACACAACCAGGACAACATGGACACAACCAGGACAACATGGACACAGGACAACATGGACACAGCCAGGACAACATGGACACAGGACAACATGGACACAGGACAACATGGACACAGGACAACATGGACACAACCAGGACAACATGGACACAACCAGGACAACATGGAAAACATGGACACAGGACAACATGGACACAGGACAACATGGACACAGGACAACATGGACACAGGACAAAATGGACACAGGACAAAATGGACACAGCCAGGACAACATGAACACAGCCAGGACAACATGGACACAGCCAGGGTTAGTGAGCACGAGTTATGGGGAGGTGTGAGGCTTCCTAAGGGTTCCCTTAAAAAAAAGCAAGAACTCATCCTAACTACACACAGCCTCTTTCATGACAGGGAACCCGCTCTTGATGGAAAAAAAAGACGTTGCTCCACGCTGCATAAAAAGACTTTCCTTTAGATTGGAAACTCCAACGCAGAATCTACAGGTTCTACAGAAGACCTTCCATTAGAAGATTCTACATTGAAAAGCTACATTTAACTACATTTAGTCATTTAGCAGACACATTTATCCAAAGCGACGTACAAAGGAGAGAACAATCAAGCTACGAGCAATAGAGACCTAGTGACAACAACAATAATAATAATAAATACTACTTTACATAAGAAATAAAAAAAGTGCAGGCATGTTATCTACTCTAAGTGCGAGTTAAGTACTAGTTAGAGGAGATAGAACTATCTATTAATATCTATTAATATCAGAGGGTGATTCTGGAATGGATTGTGGTTAAATCTCTCCTCCAGTCAGCTCCTCTCTGAGAGCATATGTGGAGGAGCCTGCCGCGGTGCTCGACTACCTGCGTGAGGATGGTCATACTGTGAGAAAAGCCACCGCCACCACTGACCACTGACCATTGGCTTTGTGGACGAGGACCTCACTTAAGTTAGTCTCATCCCATTAACGCACATTAATGAGTGTTGATGATGCGTGGTATTAAGGCACTCTCAAATGTCAGCAACAAAGGATCAGCTCTTCACAACAAGGGTGAGCGTGAGTAAGAATAAATTGTGTGTGTGAGTGTGTGTTTTTGTGTGTGCGTGTGTTTTGTGTGTTTGTGTGTGTGTGGGTGTGTGTGTGTGTGTGTGTGTGTGTGTGTGTGTGTGTGTGTGTGTGTGTGTTTGTGTGTGTATGTGTGTGTGTGTGTGCGTGCGTGTGTGTGTGTGTGTGTGTTTGTGTGAATGTGTGTGTGTGTGTGAGAGAGAGAGAAAGATGGAGAAGGAGAGAGCTGTTTGTGTCAGTGGAGAGGCAAAAATGAATGTGTATCAGAGGTGAAGCTGTAATACCTGAAAATACAGAGTGCATAAGCCTTGTTCTTAAACATTAATAATCTAATATCTAATGGTTAAATACTATGCGTTTTCTTTCCCCAGTTAACCAGTTTTAGTCTCCTTCCCTTTAGTGTCCGGAATTTTAGCCTAAATGTGTGAACATTTATGTTGAGAACATGATGACATACTGACACGTTACTGAAGTATTGATGGACATCAGTTAAATTATCTTACCTTATTTAAAAAGCTAGCTGGTCCAAAGAAATTGGTGTTCAACGATCTTTGCGTCACGTTGTATGAAACCTATATTCCCGCCTGGCACCTGAATGAGCTCGCGGGCGCTGACGGCACTTTTTATAGGCAGCTCCCATTGCAAGCGCGCGCAAGCCTCTCCAAGGAGACGCCGCCGCCGGCGTCTATCGCTCATTCAAAGGGTGAGAGTCACCAGTTCGCCCCCTCCCCTTCAACAATGTATTCCATGCGATGAATTTTAAGAATGGAGGAAGAAACGTGATTAAAGTGGAGAAAGGCAGCACTTCTCACAGAATGACTCACTCAACTGAACCACGCTGACGTGGCCGGTCAGAACAGAAATGTAAATCATTGTTCTATATGTTAATTTGGAGTACTCCTTAAGTTTTTTCAGACTTGCGCACCCACGTTTTTTGCAACGAGGTCTCATTTTTTTCAATACTGTTCACACAATTCACAAAACTGCTCTTGCAAGATTTTACTCACGAACTACACTCTCAAATCTTTAAATCTAAAGCACTCCTGACTTCGTTAGACTAAAGCCTTTTTACGTTTACAATGTTGCAGTGCACTTCAATCTGACAAATAAACTGAATATATAAACACACAAAATGCAGGACACTCTTTTTTTCAGGTTTCCAAAACGTTAATTACAGCAAAGTGAGTCAACACATAAATGCAGTGCTATTCACATGTAAGATGCTAAAGGGGGCACAGTAATGAAGACAGTAGCATGCATTACCAAAGCACTAAGGGTTCAGCTACAGTAGGAATCATATTTTGTAAAATGTAAGAGTGTAAACATTGGGCTCTTCGTACATTTAACATAAACAGAGAGCGTTTACCGTACCCAGCCTCCGATTTGAGTCTTGTCAGAGCACCTCATTAACACCACAACTAATGAACTCGTTTGGAACTGGTCTATATGTTCTTAGATAGACACTAGAAATAAAGCGTGTATGTAACGCTTTGCCAGAAGCGTTTTATAAATTTGAAAACTGAATGAAAGGATGAGCATTTGCTTAGTAAGGGGTTGTGCTCTTTGAGTTACAGGTTTCAGAATTGTTGTGAAGTGAAAACTTTGTGTGTCAGCAGTTTAAAAAAAAAAAAACTGTAATGTTTGATATGATTTTCAATTCAATTTTATTTATAAAGCGTCAGTAACAATGATAACGGTCTTAGGTGCTTTACAGAGCCTAGAGACTGACCCCCCCAACTCCGTTTTAACAGGAAGAAACCTTGAGCAGAACCCCGCTCATCAGGGGGGACTCATGGTGTGTTATTATTTTACATCACATCATTATTACATTATTGTTCACTTATATATCTACACGCGATGAAATAGTAATAGTTTCTGTTTGGAAAACAAAGCAAAGCAAACAAGGAAAGCCAAGCCTGTGGATTAGTTGATCGATATCATATATATATTATATTATTCAATACAGTATAATATACCTATTATATCATTCAAGTGGAGGATTCTTTTATACCTGCGTCCATACTCGCAAAGTGTGTTTGTGTTCAGGAATTCCGCAAAAGAAGGAAATATTCACAGCAAGTGACCTTGTTAGCTTAGATCAAGGCATATGGTAAGCATCAGCCATTCATTCTGTTGACTTCCCAGCCGTCCACATGAAAGAGAATATGTCCGAGAGACTATTTTCGGATGCAGTGTGTCTGTGTGTGTGTATTTGTGTGTGTGTGCGCATGTCTGTGTTTGTGTATGTGTGTATGTGTGTGTGTGTGTGTGTGTGTGTGTGTGTGTGTGTGTGTGTGTGTGTGTGTGTGTGTGCAGTGATGCTTTTGATGATTGTGATAGCAGTTTCAGATGGCTGAATGTCTCTCTGTTTACATTTGAAAATGAAAATGGGTCAGGCTGAGCAGTGGCAACATTCAGCCATCGAGATCGCCACTGCACAGTGCCATGTGGAGGGGAGGGAGTGAGAGATAGAGAGAGAGAGAGAGAGAGAGAGAGAGGGAGAGAGGGAGAGAGAGAGAGAGAGAGGGAGAGAGGGAGAGATTGGGAGAGAGGGAGAGAGAGAGAGAGTTAAGGGGAGAGGGGGAGAGAGAGAGAGAGGGGGGAGAGAGAGAGGGAGAGAGAAAGAGAGAGTGAGAGAGAGGGAGGGGAGAGAGAGAGTGAAGGGGAGAAGGGGAGAGAGAGAGAGAGAAAGAGAGAGGGGGAAGAGAGAGCGAGGGAGAGAGAGAGAGAGAGAGGGGGAGAGAGAGCGAGAGGGGAAGAGAGAGAGAGGGGGAGAGGGGGAGAGAAAGAGAGTGAAGGGGAGAAGGGGAGAGAGAAAGAGGGAGAGAGGGAGAGAGAGGGGGAGAGAGAGATTGAAGGGGAGTGAGAGAGAGAGAGGAGGGGAGATGGGGAGAGAGAGGAGAGGGGGGAGGGGGAGAGAAAGAGAGTGAAGGGAGAGAGAAAGAGAGAGAGAGGGGAGGGGGAGATGGGGAGAGAGAGAGAGGGAGAGAGAGAGGGGGAGAGAGAGATAGGGGGAGAGAGAGAGTGAAGGGGAGAAGGGGAGAGAGAGAGAGGGAGAGAGGGAGAGAGAGAGAGAGAGGGGGGGAGAGAGAGTGAAGGGGAGAAGGGGAGAGAGAGAGAGGGGGAGAAGGGGAGAGAGAGAGAGAGAGGGGGGGGAGAGGGAGAGAGAGGGGGAGAGAGAGAGAGACATTCAGCCAGCTAGATCACCACTCTGTCCCTGTCCCTTTTCCCAGGTGGAGGAGAGAGAGAGAGAGAGAGAGACAGAGAGAGATGGAGGAGAGATAGAGGGAGGAGAGAGAGAGGGAGAGAGACAGAGAGAGGGAGATAGAGAGAGCAAGTGTTTGATATTCAGAACATGAGCTGCTTGAGCATATTAATGCAGAGTTGTTTGTGTGAAGCGCACCTCTCTTTCATTCTCCATCTCTTTCCCTCCCTCGCTCATTCCTTCTAACTTTGTGTGTGTGTGTGTGTTTGAGAATGTGTGTGTAGGTCCTGAACACTCTCTATTTCTCCTCCTCTGAGACTGTTAAATATTCTGTGTGTGTGTGTGTGTGTGTGTTTGAGAATGTGTGTGTAGGTCCTGAACACTCTCTATTTCTCCTCCTCTGAGACTGTTAAATATTCTGTGTGTGTGTGTGTGTGTGTGTTTGAGAATGTGTGTGTAGGTCCTGAACACTCTCTATTTCTCCTCCTCTGAGACTGTTAAATATTCTGTGTGTGTGTGTGTGTGTGTGTGTGTTTGAGAATGAGTGTGTAGGTCCTGAAGACTCTCTATATTTCTCCTTTGGGAATTTAACAAGTGAGGCAGGAGAAATGGTTGACGTGATCCTGACATAACACACACATTTGGCAGGCAGTGTGTGCAGCTCAAAATGGCTTCTGCCACGTCACACACACTTATGTTTTATACTTAATTTCTGAGTTGTATAATGTGTTTTGTTTATTTATTTTGTCTGTTTTGTTTTGTTATGGTTTGTTTATTTATTGTTCATCAGTATTATGTACCCTCAATCAGGGCATTGCTGCAAAAGAGCCCTGTGCTCAGTCAATTCTCCCTGAATAAATAACGATGATGATATCACCCACCGGTGTGTGTGTGTGTTCTAGCGGTCTAAATTGGCTCAGGCTTGTGGTAAATGATGTGAATGTATACCATAAATATATTTGCTAAGGTCTGAGCAGAGAGTTCCATTGAAGGCTCTATCGGAGATCTTTCCGGAAAGAACTTGTGCGGCTACTGGATTTAGGTTAGACTGCTATGGACTGATGCAATCACTCTCAGTGACGTGGTCCATAACAGCTAAAACGTTTAGGTAACACTTCGATAAAGCATTATAAACCCATTTATGGATGTTTGTAATGTATTTGCAATGCATCATAGCAATACGTCTGCAAAACTATTTATAAATTACCTGGAGTCATAAAGCATTATAATGCTGTAGTATAATCCCTACATAACTACTACAGTGGAAACGGCTCATATTGACCATGGTTACTGTGATCAATCACTTATATGGATCAAGAAGCTTGGGACAGAATCACTTATATAGATCAAGAAGCTTGGGACAGAATCATTTCTATCCAAATGTTGTTTGAATAATTCAATTATAGTTATCAAGTGTTCGTTTTGGGTCTTTTCATAGAGCTAATGACATTATTTTTCCAGCCATGATTTCAATTCATGATTTCATGATTTCATGCAGGGAACACCAGCCTACGGTGGTAGCCAGCTTGAAGTCGACAGGTAACTGTCCAATGCAAAGTATCATGAATAAAGTTTAAAGTGTACAACAAAATAGAATTACGGTAGTTTTACACTTTTCATCAACTTGTAATGATCGATTTGACCCAGACACACGTGATCTAACGCTTTATTACTGTGTACAAATTGTCGTATAAACTTATGTCAATCATAATGAGGTATTATAGATACTTTATAACCCTTTATGATTGTGTTTATAACCCTTTATGAATGTGTTTATAACCCTTTATGAATGTGGTTATAATGCTATTTGGATACTGGGTTTAAGTAAAGTGTTACCTAAGTTTTCTCTAGTGTGTGTGTGCGTTTAAATTACTATTTGTGTAATCATGTGTATGTTTGTGTGTGTGTGTGTGTGTGTGTGTGTGTGTTTGAATGTATGTGTGTACTCATGTGTATTTGTGTGTGTTTGTGTGTGTGTGTGTGTGTGTGTGTGTGTGTGTGTGTTTTTGTGTGTGTGTGTACCCATTCCTGTCCTCTCATCATGAGCTTGTCAGAAGGGTAGCTGTCCCTTTGCATCCCACACACTTGTCTCCGAGAAAGAGAGAGAAAGAGAGAGAAAGAGAGAGAAAGAGAGAGAAAGAAGAACATAAAAAGAACAAAAAGAGAAAACTTTCGGAGAGCTCGTTGCAACAGCCGTCTGACATTTGCAAATGTCACATTCCAAATTGGGGCTTGTGCACTGCTGTCACTGTGTATGTGTGTGTGTGTGTGTGTGTGTGTGTGTGTGTGTGTATGTGTGTGTGTGTGTGTGTGTGTGCGTGTGTGTGTGCGTGTGTGTGTGTGTGTATGTTTGAGACAGGGAGAGAGATGTGAGATAGATCTGAGCTCTGAGTGTGTGTACACATGTGTGTATGTGTATGTGTGTGTGTGTGTGTGTGTGTGTGTGTGTGTGTGGGTGGGTGGATGTATGCGACAAAGACGCAGCTGAACCCAGCTGTCAATATCAGAGTGTGTATATATGTGTGTATATGTATGTGTGTGTGTGTGTATGTGTGTGTGTGTGTGTGTGTGGGGGGGGGGGGGGGGGTGGATGTATGCGACAGAGACGCAGCTGAACCCAGCTGTATAAATCAGAGTGTGTATATATGTGTGTATATGTGTGTGTGTGTGTGTGTGTGGGTGGGTGTATGTGACAGAGACGCAGCTGAACCCAGCTGTCAATATCAGAGTGTAGCACCTGATTGTCTTTGATTTCAGGATGTCAAGCTGCTATTCCTGAGTTCATTGTGTGTGTGTGAGTGTGTGTGTGTGTGTGTGTGTGTGTGTGTGTGTGTGTGTGTGTGTGTGTGTGTGTGAGTGTGTGCGTGCGTGCGTGCGTGCGTGCGTGCGTGCGTGCGTGCGTGCGTGCGTGCGTGTGTGACAGTTTGGGTTCAGCGGCTGACAGCACTACCAAGAGCTTAAATAATTACTGAGGTGGTTTGTCAGCGCTGAAGAGGCGTAGTCCTGAGCTGGTGACTTCTGCCAGTAGACTCTCTAAGCTCACTGGGATGTGTGTGTGTGTGTGTGTGTGTGTGTGTGTGTGTGTGTTTGTGTGTGTGAGTGAGTGTGTGTGTGTGTGTGTGTGTGTGTGTGTGTGTGTGTGTGTGTGTGTGTCTCTAAGCCAGCGTTTCTCAAAGTGTGGGGCGGGCGCACCTATGGACAATAACGATCATACACCCCCATCATATAAATATTGTATTAATTAGCCTATTAAGTATTGTATTGTATTAATTAGCCTGTTGTTAACCGTTCCTGCTAGTCGTAGTCGGATATTACAGGGGAGACTTTTGTTTACTGCTCCAGGGACGATGTGTTCTATATTCTAAACTCCGGGGTTATCTTCCTATCCCCTTCGGTCTGCGGTTGATGAGCAAATTAATTGCAACTTGATTTGGCCCAAGGAATTTATTCTCCACACTGGTTGCACAGAGTTCGACGTTACAGCAACATAACTTTTCTATGGTCGCTACATCTGATCGTCTGCTAAATGACTGCTAGTAGACTGCTAGTCTACTAGTCTGCTAAATGACTAAATGATCAAACGGTGTGCATCACCACTCTCTCTCTCTCTTTCTCTCTCGCTCCCTCGCTCTCTCTCTCTCGCTCTAACACACCCACCCTGTAGCCTACGTGTTGCTCCATCATACATTATACATTATAGGAGCTGCACAATTATACAACACTGTATTAACATTAATTGGGGGACCGGGATGAAAATGTGACCTGGAACCATAATTTGAAAGTTTTGATTGACGTTGGGGTATTAATTGCAGTGGGACAATGAAAAAAAACGTTCCCGGAGCATGAAAGTGTAGTGGGCGAAAGGCTAATATTGACATTATAGATACGTTTGTGACACGGAATACAAAGGTTGGCGATTCAATACCAGTGACGAAAAAGATAGCTGATCCACCAAAAAATCAACCTAAAAGAAAATTGAAAATTTCAATACATTTGACAATTTTACATTACATTACATTTAGCAGACGCTTTTATCCAAAGCGACGTGCAAGGGAGATATTAAGATAGGCCTACCATTGATAACACAATTGCATAGTAGGCCCTTTTTCTTTATTT